>NC_141800.1:4982389-5132866 GCF_057944985.1 Cucurbita pepo subsp. pepo | reverse complement strand
TCTCTCCAGTACATGATTCCTCTCTCTGATTATCTTTCTTCTCCTTGTGCTATATTGCCCTCTGATCTTGCTCTGCCAGGTATATGACCATATGAACCTTACTGTGCCCGTTCTCATGATTATTGTACAAAGAAAGTTATAGAAGTAGTTTGTTTGTTTTTTGTATACAGAAGATTATTTATCGAGACGTTTTCATAATACCAAATACTATTACTATTTTCTCTCTTTTTTCCTTCAGTCTTATTAGAGAAGTTTTAGGCCATGAATAAGAGTTTGTTCACATATGTTCGCATGGAAATTGTATGTACAAGTATACATTTGGGGGGGCATCCTGCCTAGAAATAAAATTACCTTTTATGAGTATGTTTGTTTAGACTGCTTTAGATGATGATGATCTATTTGGTAATGATATGATGTCTCGTGGCCATATATTGTGACAGGTTTTGATAGACTTTTATGATAAGAGAAAGATGAGCAAATTTTGAGATTCTTGACTTGTTTACTTTAATCCGGGAAAAGAAAGAAAGAGAGTCACATTATATCCATGGAGATAGCTCGCAGCTGCAAAGTTGAGATATAGACTATATATTTAACTTGGATTATTGTGTCAAGACGTGGCTGATCCTTCCTTATTACGCGACTCCAGTTGTAAAGGTAGTCCCCCAGGATACTCCAAAAAAGAAATTTCAGATTTTATGTAATACCAATACACTTTCATTACATTTGTACATGATATCATTCCCTTTTCTCATCTCACATCCTTAACTATTTTCTAAAATAATTTCTTCCATGTTTAAAAAACCATGCCCATCTAAAAAGTAGTTCAATTATGAGCTTCATTTCCCGATTTTAATTCTGACCCTCTCCCTGATGAATACAAAACACTTTCTTTCCATCTGGTAGATTTGTTGTAGTGGATTTGGGGCCTTCCCCTTTGAAACTGTGCCGTATGCATTTTGGTTGGGGGACAATGCATGCATCCATTTCTTGGACTTTTGGTTGGGGGACAATGCATGCATCCATTTCTTGGACTTTTGGTAATCAATGATGCGTGTTGCCTACAACTATTCAATTAATTTCCTTTTTCAACATGCATCTACGTTGATAGAGAGGTACCTTATTTGCTTTCTACTTAGATGTGTTGTTCTAATTCGAGTATTAATGTTTTGCTTCAAAGTTGAACACTGAAATCTCTAAGATAGAACTGGAAAAGAAGAAGAAAAATTGTCCATAATTTCATGGTATGATGGAGGCTTCTGAGTTCATGATAAATCACATGGTATTCATTGTACTTTAGATTGATGAAAAAAATGTTTATTTTTTGGGGGGAAAGTTTATAAAATTATTAGTGGCATGGATAGTTAATATAATTAGGAATCTTCATTGTATAAAATTGTAGTAAAATGAGTCCATAGTCCAATAAATAGCAACTGAACATTACGCTTTGAAACAATGAACTAATATACATTTCCTACAAATTTTCTCTTACAAGACAAATCCTTTTTTACACGTTCTCTTTCCATCAATGCACTGTTGTGTTCTCAAAACAATCTCTATCCAATGACTCAAAAAGTGTAATGTACCTGTCATTTGACTTTTAAACTTCTTCTATATTTGAATTCTTTCTCGAACTGTAGAAGACGATATTAAAACCTCTGATAAATTACAGAGCAAAAGTTGGGAGAAAATTTATCCTTTCCTCTTTTCTTTTTTTTCTTTCAAATTCAGATGGAAGCTAATCAAGTGCAGCTTTGTTCCTTCGACCTGTCAAAGGTATTGGCAAGCCATCAAATATTGGTCTTGAAACAGTTGAAATTGCCTGTAAATCCGGCTTCAGACTCCACTTTGAAGCAGACCAGATGGATGAAGTGATGCCATTTTCTTGATCTGGCAAGCTTGATGTGCTTGACGACTTTCTGAATCCATCAGCAGCCACAAACGAATCCCCCAAACCAATTGGGATTGATATCAATCCGATGTCATTGTCGCTTGCCAAATTAGTTCTACTGGAGGTTTTGGGTCTTTGAGCCAAGCCTTTTCCAGCATTGGATGAGAAGCCGTTACTACCACCACTGCTGTTGTCATCTTTCAAGAGCATTTCAGGCGTATGGGAAAAGTCAGCTACAGATTTCAGGCGCCTTCTGATCAACTTATCATTCCATTTGGGATCTCCATCCCCGGCTTCTACAGATTGCAGATCAGTCAGATCCCCTTTCTCACCCAGCAATCCATTCACTAAACTCTTGGTTTTTCGATGGTGATGTGTTAGTAGATCCGGGGTCCCAGAAACTGGCACGTCTTCTAAATAATGGGAGCCTCCTTTCCCGTAGACTGCCATTTCATAACCACCGTCAATTTTGCTCTTCTGATCCAATGGCTTAAGCCCATAGTAACCTTGTAAAGAGCTCATGGCTGGGGAGACCCTTTGTTCGGAAGACTTCAATTTGAGGGACTGGAAAGATTCAAAGAATTCTGATGAAAGACGGCTTGGAGTCTTTTCGGAGCTGCTCTGTCTGCAAAACGAATACTGTTATCAACACAAGGTAATGGGTGGAAATCAAAATATTAGAATCATCCACTTCTAATTGAATTGTAGCGGATACAATGTAGTTTTGATACATCACTTGGGATGAATTCCAATTTGGAGCTTGCACACACACTTGGGAATAAAGAATTACAGGCAGAATTTTTGCCAATTAAATCAATGACGATGAATTATTTTCAAACATTGACATGTGTTATTATATTTATAACGGATGTGCCATCTACGAGACTCAAAGTATATTAATTCATAAGGATTAAAACATTTTAAATTTCTTTGTAAATTCAATATGAATTTAACTATAAATTTTGTATGATCAAACCACCTGAGAGCGATATATTGCATCAGAGTACAGCATCCACAATCACAATCAGGGCTACACGCTATCATAAAGACGAACCATTAAAGACCTAAGGCTCCAAGCAAAACGAATAGCCCTGGCTCCACGCTATCATTTACTTTCTTAATGGCTTCGCTTAGGCCATTCCTATCATAGTTTAACAGATAGAAATACTAATTGAACCCCAACCTTAATCTCAACCCCAATATGACCAGTAACTGACAATTCTGCAATTTACTGACTTACTATCAAACTCAAACACATTGTTGAAAGCTCAAACACATTCTTGTGCAATATTATATGGAAACAATATGATGAACATCAAAAAACAAACACATACCCTGAAGTGTTTAGGCCTTCCAATAGGCAAGGAGATGGAGGATGCCTTCCAGGCAGAGGAATCTGGAGTGATTTAAGAGCAAACATTTGAAAGTCTGTGACTAGCCCGTTCATCTTCTTTATATCTGCAACCTGGTGAATCACGATGAAAAAACAATTAGAATTTCCTCCTAAAAGATATCTATTAATTTTGATTCTTTTTTTTTCCTTCCTTGGGGGTGTAAGAAACTGAGCTTTGACCTTTTAATTGAAAGAACCAAATAACAAATAATATCGACCACAGGTGAATGGAATTGTCTATGCTCTCGAGGGAAATTTTCTATCATATGATTACACACTGCCCGAAGAAGGAAGCCGATATTCATCAGAATTGCGGAATATCAAACTCCAACTAATCATGGAGCCAGGTTTCGAGAGCAACCCATATTAGTTTTCTTTAAATCTAGAGTTCTCAAAAACTCTATTCAAACATCTGGGACATAACAATTTTGACCCTTTGATTTCTAATTTTTGCATTAAATTTTACAATTTTCCTATAAAATAATTGTTTGATTTTAAACCAGTTTTTCAATTTTTGTTAATTTTTATTTTCATCTATGTTTTCCCCACAACAAAAGATACTCCTGCTTCGCCCCTTTTAACTCACTTCGAAAAGGTCGTATTGAGCGGGAGAACAGGAAACAAGAGCTGATCAACATCTACATGTAGCCCATAATAATCAAATGGTTATCTCATGGTGAAAACACTAATAAGTTCTGATTCATTCCATTTTCAATACAAATCCGTCATAAGCCTGATTTGGTCATAGCAGAAAATTCAAGGGACGAATGAGTTGTCATCGCTATGGTTTTTAAAGAACTCATCCCAGGACAAAGAGGAAACAGAGTAATTCTAACCTGACGGTGAGAAAGATAGATTTAAAATAATAATTATAAAAAAAATAAAAGGCAACATCTGACACCCAACATCATAATACCAAGCAAACACAATTTTGAAATCATCATTTCTATTGCTTCCACATCATAACGACGATTGAAAGAAGTCAAGGACATTTCAAACTACTGCAAATTCAGAAATCCATTTTCTGTTATAAACTCATCAGAGATTATGAAATGTGGTTTACCTCGACACCATATTTGATTGCAACTCCAGCAAGAGTGTCGAATTTAGAAACCGGATGCACGATACAATTCGAAGAAGATGCAACCTGCGACGTCTTCCCGGAGCTTCTTCCAATAGGCGTGTTCTCTCCGTAGACATCCACGAGATCTAACGCATGATAGCCATTGCTCTCATAACTATAGTCAAAATCCCCGTTTCCGTTTCCGTTCCAGTTCATCCGCCCCCTTTCCATCTGCGCCTCTCAAATCCACCATCAAAATAAATTTCCGTCAAGAAAGTAAATCCATCGCAGGATCAACCAAAACTGAAAATCGATCCAAATCAACTCCAAACAGCAACCAACACCAAAAAAAGAATCCTCCCGAAAAACAAACTGCAACAATCAAGACGAACAGAAACACAAAAAAGAACCCTAGACCTGAATTGGAAAAGACAAAAGGAAAACAAAACAAATGAAATCAAAGAAGAAACTTGTTCGCCTTTCGAGGAAAAATAACGAAAGATTTTGGCTCTTCTTCTTCTTCTTTTTCTTTTTCTTTTTCTCTCCGTTACTCGTTTCTTCAGAGAACCCCCCAAAAAAATATCCGACAGTTCGAAGACTTCGACGATCACATTTTCCTTTTAAATATTTTATAATTTTCATAATCCAATTTTCAATTGTATTTATTTAATGACTACCGGGGAATTTTTAAAGCATCGGGCCGGCCCACTACAGTAGAGGCCCAAATCCAAGGCTTTTGGGCCGTCATTGTCGGTGGGCCCAGTGGAAATCTCCGGCAAAATGACCGAGATTGAACTGTCGGCTGTTTTTTTTTTTTTTTTATATATAATTATTTTAGGGGAAACGCGTGGGGCCCAGTGACAGGTAGGCTATGGGAATGGGAGACTTTGAAAAGGATCCTAAAAGTGGGCGACGAATCTTGTCCTCTCAATTTCGTTGAGGAACTATTCTGATTCTCATTGTCATTCATTCACACCTCACCCTCTTAAATTTCAAATTTCCATATTTCTACTACTTTCAATTTCTATTAATAAAAATTTTATACTAACAATAAATGCGTCAGATCCTACATCGATTGGACAGAAAAAAAACGCATTTTAAAAACCTAGAAAGGGCTATTACAAAACAAAAAATTCAAAGAGGACTACGAGATGGGTTTGAGCTATTACAAAACCTCTTTTATCCCATTATTTAATATTTTATTTTTATGAATTATTATTTATATTCTCAACCAATTATTGAAAACTCCTATTTAAAATTGACTAAATGTGCAATGTTTGTAGTCTCCCTTCTAATTTGAAATTAATAATAATAATAAATAAATAAATAAATAAATAAATGCTACCACTAATTTGTGTTAAATATTTAATTTATTGCCCATCACCAAATTAGACAATGGTACAAGTTTGCATGCAACCATAACCACTAAAAAAGATAAAATTTGGCGTCATACATTCATAAAAATACCCAAACTTGCACGAAAGTGAAACAACTAAATTCTCAAATTGCGTTAATAGTTTACCCTAAATCTAATAATTATTAGTACAATTTGGTGCAAGAGTAAAAATTTGCATTTTCTTATATTAAATACCAACTTTGAAATCAAATTAATAAATTAGTGTAAAGGAGAGGAGATGATGATGGCAAGTAATGTAGGAATAATAATAATGTACTTAAAAAACTGTAATGACAACTATGAGCAAAGTCAGAGCATAGTGATTTTAATTGTATATTAATAATGCTCACAATACAATAGAGTTCTTAATATAAAAACAAAAAGGGGAAATAATAGAAAGAACCACAAATTTTAAGAAAGAGTTGGATAAAAGGGGGGGAAGGAAGTCCACACTCGGCTACCACTACTACACTACTACTACTACTAACATACTCTAAAACATGTCTCTTTCCAGTTGCCAAAACTTTGATTCCCCATTTGCCTTTCAAATGGACCTTTCACTCTTCTTCTAATCATCACCAAATGTAGTTTTCTTTCCTGCAAAGCGTTCATCGTTCATACATTTCAGTTAACCAATCAACCCAGAAATGATAAATGAATACATGAAATCCATCTTTGTTTGTTTACTTACCAGATGCAGTTATGCTAGGTCTGTTGAAACTTCCACGTCCTCCTCTGCCGCCTCTTCCGCCTCGATCACCACCACGTCCTCTACCACCAAATCGCCCACCACTTCTACCATCACCACCGCTCCTTCCTCCGCTCCATCCACCACTCCTTCCGCCACTCCTTCCTCCTCTTGCACTACCACCACCGTCACGGCTGTCACCACGTGGCTTAGCCTCATCCACGGTTAGGTACTCGCCGTTAAGTTCACTGCCATTGAGTTCAAGAGCTTTGTTGAAGCTATTCCCATCACTGAAGTCCATGTATGCCATCCTGAAAACAGAAAACGCCAAACCAACTTCAGAAAATGCCATCCTGTCTGTCAATTGTATTGAAATCTACACAAATGCTATAAAGAATTGCATAAATTTGAAATCATTCCTTAGTTTGTTCTCCCCAGAAAACATAAGAATACGACAAGACGAAAGAACAAAATACAAACCCTTTAACGTTGCCAGTCTCGTAGTCTTTTGGGATAGACACCCTGGTAATTTCTCCACAAGAACCAAAATGCTCTTGAAGGGAACTTCTAATCTGTAAAAAATAAGAAATTCAGAGGCTTCGTAAAATACATCAAGTACAGTAATATGGCAGAAGCAGGCTAATAAGACGCAGCAAATATTATCACCTCATCCTCGCCTAATGAACGATCAAATCCACGTACAAAAATTGTATGACTTGCTCCCCCCCTTCCACCTTTCTGGAATGAGTTGTTTCTGTCTTTGCTATTAATATCAACAAATCCACAAAAGAGATGGGTAAATACGAATATGCAAAGGGCATTGTCTTAAAAAAAGGAAGATAGTTTCTATTTACCTATCATATGGGGTGTATGCACCTCTTTCTCGGGCCAAGTCAAGTCTTATTTCACGATTCAAGAGGAGTTCACCGTTCAGTTCAAGAGCCTGAGGAAATATTTAGTACGCAATGTGAACATTAATCATGTGAACATTCTGAGACCAGTTGAACAAGAAAAAACAATAGATATACTAGTTGGTGCATCATACAAAAATGCAAATAATATTTTGACATATGAAAAATATAGCATATGAATAATAGATACTTGAAAAATATAGCATATGAATAATTAAGGATTATCCATTAATTTTTCTTTAAAACTAAAACAATACACCACCACCAGAAATAAATTAATTTACGAGGATTACAAGATTGTTGGAAATTGACTCTTACTTTCTTAGCAACTTCAGCTGTCTCAAACTCGACATGCCCAAAGCCCTTGAACCTCCCATCATGATCAGAAGCAAAACGGACATCAATAGGTTTCCCAACATCTTTAAAGAAATTTTCCCTGCAATGTTTTTTTAACCCAATAAAGTATAAATCAAATACCAAAAAATATACGGAAATGGCAGATAACTGTTCAACCAAAAGAACCCATAGGTATGTTACACGTCACATGCAAAGACCACAAATGACCAATAAATAAACTGTCGAGGAGAAATAAAAATCAAAACCAAAATTATGACACAAAATAGTAACATTGACATACACATCAGCCTGTTCAACTTGGAATGACAGGTTGCCAACGAACAGTGTCTTCGATTCATTACTCTGATCTTTAGGTGTAGGTGTTTTAGGCTGCATGGAAATCATTAAAATTAATTGTTGATTGTATGACATTATAACAGAGAAAGAATAAATAGCACAATGAAGTGTATGTTTACTTCTTCTTTCTTCAATTGCTTGGTGGCTGCTTCAGTATCCTATTGCCCCAAAAAATGTCACAAAATAACAGAATTAGTACATTGATATAAAAATAACCAATATGGCGAGATTGTATTTAAGAACACAAAATGACCAGACATCAACTCAGATCTTTTATAACTTGCAGAAAGTGAATAATGGATCACAGGAAAACATGATCAGAGTACTCTCAATTACTATAAAATCTTGTGAACTCGCGCAGTTGCCATCTTAACTAATCAAATTTATATGCTCAAGGAAAACACTAACCACTTTCTTCTTTTTTTGTGGTTTTTGTTCCTCGTCACTTCCACTGGAAGTGTCATCGCTGTCTTCTTCATCCTCACTATCATCACTGTCCACATCCATCTTTTCTGGTGCTTTCTCAGAAGGAGCCGCAGCTTTCTTTGGAGTCTGTAAAGATGTGAGATAAACAATTTAATATCATACAATATAAACAATTCTCTCATATATTTAGTTTCATACTTAACAAAGGAAGATATAGCAGCATCAAACATTTAATAACAATGAAGCCGAGCCATTATGAAGTTTATTAATAAATGTAGGACAACTAAATTGGGGACATAAGATATTTAAGCACAACTGCAACAATAAAAAAGCAGACACAAAAGGCAGACATGCCTGCACTAACGATTTAGTAAAATGTGATAGCATACCATATCCTCGTCTGAATCACTATCTTCTGAACTGTCGCTAGAATCTTTCTTAGGTGCCTGGGAAGAAGATTTTGCTGCAGGAACCTGTGAAAGAATATTAATGACCCAGAAAAAACTCCCCTGGAGCAATTAAAAGACGACTGTAGGCAATAATAATTAAATCCTCACATCTTCATCAGAACTATCAGAATCAGACTCATCACTCGATTCATCTTTTTTAGTAGCTGCAGAGCCGTTTTTAGCAGAAGTTGGCACTTTCTTCAGATCTTTGCCTTTCTTGGATTCCTTCATTTTTTTTAAGAATCATTAAAAAAAGGTTGATTTTAACCGCAAAATGTCTACAAATCTGACAAGCAACACTTTCAGCCAAATAAATAATACTTACGGGTTCTTCATCTGAAGAGCTATCGTCCTCATCTGAAGAGCTATCGGATCCTTTTTTGGCAACTGGAGCAGGCTTGGCAGAGTCCTTGAGGAAACATACAACAAAAAATGAGTAAAAAGATGCAATAGCAACTACTACATGTTGACATCAATACTTACATCTTCCTCCTCTGAACTGTCATCTGAGTCTGAGCTACTTGACTCCACTTTCCCTTTGGGGGTAGTGGCGGGGGTGTTCTTTTTTGCTCCAGTAGCTTTTGCCTTTGGTTCCTAGAGGACGAGACCCATTAAATTGATTAAAATAATGTCAAGTATTAAAGAATTGAAAAATAAATTGACAGACTTTCAGAAATTAGTAGCACAAGAAGATTAATTCTTATTTTAAACTCACATCATCAGAATCAGAATCATCATCGGAAGAGTCTTCCTCAGAACTACTGGAGGCCTTCTTCTTGGCAGGGACAGCAACAGCACCTTTTTTTGGAGCACTTGGTCCCTTGGAAGGGGGCGCCTGAAACAATTGAGGGATTAAAATTATCATCAAATGAACAAACTTACAGAACATACACTAATTAATGAACAATAAATTGTAAATACTAGAAAATTTTCCAGTTAATTGAGGGAGTGTGTTTGCTCACTTCATCAGAATCTGAGGAATCATCTTCTGAGCTGCTGCTGCTATCAGCAGGCTTCTTCTTTGCAGGAGCAGCAACGCCATTAGCCTTTTTTGCTGGCATCTCTTTCTTTGAGGGAACAACTTTACGAGCAGGTTCCTGGAGTTATTAAAACCAATAAAAATAGTTAACATAATTGCCTTCCAGAGTAAACAGATACTTCTAATCGTTAGAAAAAATTACAAATTTTAGGAACAATAGTTACATTATAAACAATGATGAAAAATAGAAAAAAGAAACATGCAAACAAAAATAACAAGAACGTTTAAACAAAAAACCATTAGCAGTGAAATAAGATCACTATACATCGTTATCTAAGGACCCTTTACAAAAAGCAAAAGGAATCTAGTCCATAGTATTCCGTTTACCGTCTCTTCTTCGGAAGATGAATCATCCTCAGAACTACTAGTCTCCACCTTCTTCTTTTGTGTTTTTGCTTCGATCTTCTGTTTCTGAACTGCCTGCTCAACACCCTCGTCCCTTTTCAGCTTCTTAGCTACCACTTGTTTCTCCACAACCTCTTCAGCCGCTCTCTTACCTTCATGAAAACCAACATACCAAACACTTAACAAGAACCAACAAGAACAAAAAAACAATAAGCCATAGAACATCATCGATGACCACAGCTCTAAAATAGCTTACAACATAACATAACCAAAAAGACAAATCAATTAATCTTGAATATGCATACGATACCTTTCTTCGCAGGCTTAGATTGCGGGACTGCAGCCGGAGCTACATCAACCTGCAGCAAACAAACAGAAAATCAGAAACAAAATTACAAAAACCATCCATAATTCATGTAAAAACTTCCAAAACAAAAAGAAAACACATCTCTGAGAATCATACGTACTTTAGTAGCAGACTTCTTGCTCGACTTGCCCATTTGAAAGAGACGGAAAACTAGCTGAGCTCCGGAAAGCTTCTAAGAACAAATGGCAACGGAAAAAGAGAGAAAAAAAGAAAAATAAAACAATGGAGGCTCTGCAAAACCCTACTCGACGATAAAGATTAGGGTTTTGGAGGAGCGGTATGTGTGAAGTTCAGGCTTTACTTCTATATTTATAAGACACCGATTTTGTACTCGGTGCGGGTTTTAGGGTTTCATCATATTCGCACGTGCGAGTTACAAATCGCTGAATCGCGGATGTATTAATCGCCGTTCAACTTCAATCTACGCCGTTCGTTTTTCATCCTTCATTAGATCATTGCGGCGATTATTTTATGAATCGCCCGTTGGTTTTGTGGACCCCACAGGGTTTCGGGCAGATATTTTGAGAGAGTATTTGGCAATGGAATAAAAAATATATGTTTTCAAAATTCACTCAAATAATTTATGGAAACTTTTTATTTCCTATTTTATTCCATTTAAATATAATATTAAATAAATTAAGAAAATAATATCTCTTCCAAACTAAATTAAAATAATATCTATAAATTTCAAATATTTTACTCAAAATTGCAAACTAAGTCCAAATTTATTATCATTTTTCTGACCTCACAATAAAAAAAAATCTACCCGAAAAAACATCGATCAATTTGAACCTATCTCGATTGATTTAAGTATATAATGACATGTGTGCTCGAAAAATGTAGATTTAAATTCATAATTTTTACTGTTTAGTTGAACTAAAATTAAATTTTCCTCGAAATCGTCTGAAGAATTTGAAAATGTGTTCGTGCTCAAAGGGAAATGCATACTTGTTTATGGTATTTTAATGGTGCCTTTGCAAAGAATTGTTGCCGCTGCGAGTTCAATGGGTCCGACCAATGTTCGGAAGTTCGCCAAAGTCATCACGGGTTTTGCCATTTAAGGCAGAAACAATAACCTCAATATCCAATACTCATCTGAGTGTTAAGTGGCGTCACATTCATGCTTGTTAAATATGTATTGTTTATGGCTGCATGTCGGATGTCCTGATCATGCTTGTCTAGGACGTGTTGTCCATGGATACATGTCCGTACCAAACCTCTTTTTCATACTTTCATTTTATATAGGTTTTACTATTTCATGTCGTGTAAATGCGGGGGTGTATGACCGTTCACCAAAATCACGTTTACAGGGTTAAAATGTCCTAAAATAACTATAGAGGGATAGAACTAGTCGTCGCTCATTCTTAACTGTGTCATATGTCATCAAAATCGTTCTTGTTTATCTAATCACATTTTGCTTATAACATTACATTCTTTCAATTTGTTTTTAACATATTTTCTCGCTCATATTTTTTAAAACGTTAATTTCAAACGTGACTCGAGGCTCGAGCATACACCGATATTGTTTGCGAAGTCTGATTTTCTCACAACGAACTTATCTGTTGGATTAGAACAAGAGTCGCACAATTTCTCACGACTAAGAGTGCGATTGTGACGTTAAGCACATTCACGTTAAAAATCATTTTTGAATGAAACACCAAATAGTGAAAATTATTGTTATCACCAACCGTTGCGGGGATAGTGAGACTATTAGATTGAGAAGTGATTGCTTCCCCAATGAGGTTGGATCGAGAGAGAGGAACCGTTGAAAACCGAAAAGTTGGAGGGGTGAGTTGACTCATGGTCCATTGCCTCCACTAGATATTGCACCCAAGCCATTGGGTCCATAGGGTTGGGAACACGTCAATTAAACAATAGCGAAACGTGTTTGAGCATCGCACGAGACCTACAATAAAATACATTAAATTATTAAATATAGTTCACATGGGAATGAACCCTTCATCCACATATCAGAAACACCGAAGTTGAAGTTGCACTCCTATGCACTGTAGGACAAGTTATGTCTATCGATATAATCATTACAAACAAGTCGATCATTTACGAGTTGTTCATAATTACAGTTGGGTCAAATGTCTATTTTACTCATATAATTACATCTTTCACCTTAGTACTACTGATTATCTAATAAACAATTTGTTTATGATCAAATCATAAACCAAGTTCCTCTGGGCAAATAAGAGGGTGGGGCCATTGTTCAAGTCCCGAAATCAGTACTTAATAGTATAACTCATCTACTTTCCTCGTATGAAATAAGTGAATTTTATCTCATGATATTATGTTCCCAACTACCTATTTGGAAGTCCCCAAAATGGTAGGTATATTGAATCGGCTAAAGTCATTCTCATCTATATAAATTAAATGACAAGCCCTCATATAGGCATGAGTTCATAACTCACTCAGGATTAAGATCGAGTCACAACATCATGTGAAATATTAATATTCTCAATTAACGGATTTGTAAAGAGTGATTAAATATTTACAATCTTATACAAACTCATTGTATAGGATACCCTCACTTACATGTGTAACACCCGCTCACCGACAATCCGATTAATAGGAGATACCATCGATATAACAAACTCTGATATCCAAACATAAATTTCAAAATAATTATAAAAACATTCAGTAAAAACATTTAAAACCGGTACTTTTTAAAACTTAAAACGACCAAAGTAAATTATTGACAACGAAAGCATAATTACATAAACAGACCCAGACATGGATTCCCAGTAGTCTCTGGCCCGCTGGTCTCGTCCTCGGTTGGCCTGCATCATCTAAATCTGGAAAGAAAAGTTATAATAATTTTGATGAGTAATTGGATTACCGAGTAAGTAGCAAATCGAACTTTGAACTAATTCTTAACTTGCTTTACAACATGTGAGTATGTTGTTTACCTGATTAAGAGCTTAGTATGTTAAGATGAGCTTTGACGATATTGAATGTTTATTGTATATTGTGACTGCTTACCTGTGATGTAAGCATAATATAAATGATTGCCAGAATGTTCTATGTGTTGAACATACGCGCTGTGTGCTAAGTCAAGGAGCATGAGTACTCCTGACCGTTGGTATATGAGATAAACAGGCCGCCAGAGAAATTAGTAAACAGGGCGTATTTGACCGAGAGCGAGTCTTACATACGAGTCCGAAAATTCTAGATAAGCATATCAAAAGAGAGTCAATAACCTAAGCGGGAGGTAGCTGAGATACCTCATTAATGAACAGATGACCCTAGTAAGAGAAACTATAAGTCAATGACTAAAAAAACTTTAAAACATTTGGAAAGATTAGTTATGAACTCGTGAATGATAAGCTAGCTACTTACTGGGTAATCTAATTACTCATCAAAATTATTATAACTTTTCTTTCCAGATTTAGATCATGCAGGCCAATTGAGGACGAGACCAGCGGGCTAGAGACTACTAGGAATCCATGTCTGGGTCTGTTTATGTAATTATGCTTTCGTTGTCAAGAATTTACTTTGGTTGTTTTAAGTTTTTAAAAGTAGTGGTTTTAAATGTTTTTACTGGATGTTTTTAGAAATATTTTAAAATTTATGTTTGGATATCAGAGTTTGTTATCAGTATCGATGGTAAGTCCTGTTAATCGCATTGTCGGTGAGCGGGTGTTACAACATGTCTCCACATGAACGATTTGGATCAAATCATTTGTAGCGATTACAAAGTGGGTTATATCAATCGTGTTACCAGGATAAGACACCCAACCTTATCCATATAGTAACTCTTTAGGTTATTACCTGAACACCATCGTTTTATATGTCAATCACATATTATAAGATTACATTAATAACTCTGAATTTTCAATAAGTAACAATTAAATTGCAAATAAAATAATAAAAAATATTGTTAAAAACTAAATAATTAATTACGAAGCTTTAGGCATAAATGTCAGCATACATTACATTCAAAAGTTACCGTTATACACCTACACATTCATGTTGGATCGGTATGACAACCCTAGAGGGGGTGAATAGGGTTTTAACGATAAAAGTGATTAATTTTTCTAATGATGAAACTTTTTACAAATAGTTAGAAGATGATAATTACTAGAACAAAATAATAAGTCAAAATAATAATAAAGGAGAACTTGCAATAAATCACAATAATAATTTTGAAATAAATAGTCAGAAAAGATGACAATGTTGTTTTATAGTGGTTCGGTTAAACTCGACCTACTCTGCTGCCCAAGCGCCTCTTGGGAATTTGAATAAACAACTTTCTCGACTCTTTCCACAGATCAGAGCCAAACCGCTACGTCGCTCTTTTTACGAGTTCAAGAACAAACTCAATTCTTTCCACGGCGCAGGATCAAACCGGTACAAATATTTGAATTTGATAGTAACACACACAACTCTCTTAAAGAGTAGATTTATAATTCGAAGCACTCACAACTATTTTCTCACAATACAATAAAAAAATCTCTCTCAAGAATAAGATGAATAAAAATAAAATTGAAAGGTTGGAGAGAGCAACAAACAATGGAGCATTTGAACAAATGAAGATTTGAGAATTTATGGAAGTTATGTGTTTTAAAATGTGGGAAAGTTGATGAATTTATATGGAAAAGAAAAGTGGCAAGGTAAGAATTAATATTCACGATTGGATTGTGTTTGGAATAATGGAAGACGGAGATTAAAAGTAAATAAATAAGAAAGTTTTTCAAATTCATTTATTTAATTTTTTTTAAATATAAAAATAATAAAAATCAATGTAAATAATCGTCACAAATTCAAAATTTATTATAAATATAATAATATAATAATATAATAATAATAAGAATGGAGGTGAGTAACTGTTAGATTTAAATTTATATTATATAAAAATCATTTTATTTAGAAATATAATAATAAGAAAAACTACCCCATTACTTTTTTTCAAAATTATAAACGTCATGCTTTGACATATTTTGATTTGTCCATCATTTTGATTTTGCTGCCACATCATCACGTTACGTATGTTATTTCGACTGTAATTTTTTTGTTTTAGCTCTGATTTGAGTAATTGAAAAGTTGTTGAAATCGTTATGGACGACCTTATACTGCGGACAATTCAAAATACTGAAAATAGTTAATAATTAAAGGTAGGTTTGTTATCCTCAAAACATCAATCAATTAATTGATTGAAATTAATTAAAATGAGATCAAGGACTAAAAAGCCTATGATTCATATATTTTATGTGCTCATATTTGATTGAATTATACGTAGGCGTGCATAACTTGATATCTAATGTTTAGGCAGTTGTTCGATTTTGTCTATATCATTTCAAAATTTAAATTTGTAGCCAACTTGAACATAATTTAGGGTTCAACCGGAAAACATGTACTATTAAAATATTTGAATACTTCCACCCGAACCTTATTAATATTAAAAAAACAAAATGTTTACAATTTGAATAATTCCTATTTAGGTAGGATTACAAAATTGACCTCTATATTTTTACCGTTACTATCCAAAGACAATATTTTACTTAGTTTATTAAAAAAAAAAAAAAATCGTTGCAAAATAAATTATTTAAAATTATTTTTCAAAATTTAAATTCCGAAATTAAAATAATTTATCAGACTTGGAGGGCGAAGCAAATGCGTAGCAGAGATAGGTATAGAACACAAAAACTTGGCGGGGGCTTTTCATTGGCCGTTTAGCCGCCATGTTGAGAACACCGAAAGTAATTGAACGACGACGGAAGTTGGGAATTTGTAGTGTCCAGTCGATTCGATGGGGAAATGATGGAATTTGGAACTGGACGAAGACGAAGGGTGATTGCTGAGTGGTAATTGTTATATTCGAATTCAGAATTCGAACAAATTCGAGTCATTCGAGACGATTTGATTGAAATTATAGTATAAATTAGTTCTATTAGCTTGTTTTTGGATTGGGAATGGCGTCTTTGCTATTCCGTACTTCACGCAGGTCTGTGTCCTGCCTCTTTGTTCATCGTAAATTTCTTAATCCCTTATCGAGTCTCGACGCGCCAATTTCTTACTCCAGAGCTAGTTTAGTTTCCAATTTAAGGTGTACTCGGGCGGATTTTGCTTGCGAAAATTTTATTCGAGATTTTAGATTTGGACTCATCCATGGGTTATCTACGTCTTCGGATGTAAAGGAGAGTTCAAAGAGTGACGAGAGCCCGTCTGGTAGTGTTAAACAGGATGGAGGATCACAGGCGAAAGTTGAGATGTCCTGGATTTATTTGTATTTGCCCAAAAAGATTCAGCCTTATGCTCACCTTGCGCGGCTCGATAAACCCATTGGGACGTGGTTACTTGCTTGGCCTTGTATGTGGTAAGAGTTACTTCTGTTTTTGGTCCCTGTTGGGTTTGCTGTGAATGTAAACTATATTGTTGTTAATTGGCTTGTGAGATTGGTTATTATATTCTGTATTCAGCCCGTTTGTGGAATACATAATCTCTGTATTATACTAGTCACCATTGGTCGTCTAGCTGAAAATGGATGGTTTGATTCTCTCCAAATTATGTGTTAAAGTTGTGATAATCGCCGAGATGTGTATTGATGTATTCCATATTTGAGTTTTGAGTATTGTATTTGTGAGATTGGAGGTATGCATAATTTAGTTATAACTTGCATAGTCTTATGTAAAAAAGATATTCATGTATTTCATATCATATTTATCATTTTCAATTTTTGCTCGATCGTTCATGAAGGATCTAAATATTGTTACGGAATTGTGTATTTTCGTTAGGACGTGTGTCCGATTACAACTTGTAAATAGAAAAGTAGCTGTCATTGGTTCGCTTTATTACCTTCTATGCATTGAACTATAATTTGCTTTTGTATCATATAGGTAAGACGATGTTCACACGCTCAATTGGATCATTAATGTTAAGGGGCTCATGATTTCCAAATCCATAAATAGAGTAAATTGTATTCTTCAGGTCAATTACCTTGGCGGCATCTCCAGGCCAACTTCCTGACTTTAAAATGCTGACTCTATTTGGATGTGGGGCTTTGCTTTTGAGGGGTGCTGGGTGTACCATAAATGACCTCCTTGATCAAGATATTGATACAAAGGTCAGTGCACTTTTTTCTTCCATGAATATCATATTAACATTATTTTCTCTATCATGTGGCTTTTTCATGATATCTATAAGCTCAACTTTTTGAATAGTATAAATTGGTTAGTCCTTGCAGGTAGTGTGCATCTACGTGTTTTATTTGTGATAGATAGATGTATTGACCCCTGCACTTTTAGGGCTCTGTATTTTAATTATCAGTTCATTCCATTGTTAATCATATCTGTGCGACGTTTCTAGTCCCTTTTCTTAGTCTGGGATGGTTGTAATGCAAAACGAATGACTTTCCCACTTAGTCGGTATCAATTATTTTGCTGCATTCTCATGATCTATTGTAGTCTCAATATCAGATGCGAGAGATCACCAGTCATGATGTGTAATAAAGTAGAAAGTAGAGCAGCAGGTGTTGAGGCTAAGTATTTAGCTTGCCGACGAACAACACATTACTAACAAATAGTCTTACCACTAATTTCTTACCTTTCTGATACACCTTGCTTGCAGGGGATTAGTTTTACTTCTAGCTCTTCCATGCTTGGCTGAGTGTTTCATCCTTTGCAGGTTGAACGTACAAAGCTAAGACCAGTTGCAAGTGGTCAATTAACTCAACCCCAGGGAATCAGTTTTTTAGGGTTGCAGCTGTTTCTGGGACTTGGAATTCTCCTTCAACTGAATAATTACAGGTCGGGTTGGCTTTGAGTTATTCTTTAGAGTGAACTGGGTCATATAATAATTGTTCCATATACTTGCTTAGTAGTTGGATGTTTCCAACCTGACCTCATGTTTTTAACAGTCGCATTTTGGGGGCTTCCTCTTTGCTTCTAGTCTTCTCCTATCCTCTCATGAAGCGGTTCACGTTTTGGGTACGATGCTTTACTTACGCTTGCTAAGTATTTTATTTATATTATTTATTTTGAGAAAAATTGGTAATTGATGTGGATTAGCGTAATATTTGTGGCAGCCTCAAGCCTATCTGGGTCTGACCTTCAATTGGGGAGCTTTATTAGGATGGGCTGCCGTCAGAGGAACTTTGGATCCAGCTATTGTTTTGCCACTGTACTTGTCTGGAGTATTCTGGACTCTTGTATACGATACGATATATGCACATCAGGTAAGTCCGATTCCCACTTTTCCTTTGTTTATTAGGATTTTGCGTCAACAGCTTTAGAGGCAATTTTTTTTTACCCAAAAACAAAAAGTATTTATAGAAGCGGGGAGCTCATAGTTCATTTGAAATCTTACTCTAGTAGTGGTGAACATGGGTGAAATAGATGCAACTTATAGCAGAAAGTCCTACCACTTCTCATGATCGAGAAAATACACGATCCTTTAGCTCTAAGATACTCCTTAAATTTCTTTGCGAGTTCTCAGGTGTCTTTAACCAAACCTTAGGTGGGATTGGCCTGAATAGTGTGTGCTTAGAGGCGTTGTTTGACATCTTAATGGCATTTTATATCTGAATAAAAGCACTAATTTCTATTGATGTTTTTTGATTGCATATGAAGAAGTGTTTGAAACTTGAAAAAAATACCTCGAAGTTCAAGATGCTCTAAAAAAAAAAATCTGAAGTGCCCCTAGAAAATATGTTTCTGTCTAAAGACATTTTAAAAATTATCCTCAACTAAGGTTGCAATGCTTACTCTTGATGGCTTTAGGATAAGGAGGATGACTTAAAAGTCGGCGTTAAATCTACTGCTTTGAGATTTGGAGATTCAACTAAGGAGTGGATTTCTATGTTTGGAGTTGCAAACATTGGCTGTCTTGCTCTTAGTGGTTACAATGCTGATATTGGTAAACGGCTCTGTGCCTTTCCTCTGTTCTTAATTTCCAGTTTCGGTTAAACTACAATTTGTTTGGATGGCTTACTCCCATACCATTGTGGAACAGGATGGCCGTTTTATGCATTTTTGGCTGCTGCTTCTGGACAATTGGCTTGGCAGATTTCCACAGTCGACTTATCGAGTCGTGCCGATTGCAATAGAAAGTATGTGTCTGATGTGGGAGGGTACTATATCAAGCACCAGTAAAGAAAATGAAAATTTTGCTGATTTTATGGGTTGAATGCATGATTTTAAACTTAATGGTCTTCAGAATCGAGTTCTTTAAGTGTCTGAATCTCCTTCACTCGTTATACTGGAGACGGAAATCTTCATTCTGGTGTTTTCAAATTAAAGTTCCATTAGAATGATACTCATGACCATGTCCATACACATCTTGTTTAGCTAAAGATTTATGCATATTTAAAGTTGAGGAGCTTGGTATATGTATTAGCTTTCTTCCCTTTTCTCCTTTGTACAACGCATCCTAATTTTTCTCTCTCATTTCCATTTATGGTTTCAGGTTCATCTCCAACAAGTGGTTTGGTGCTTTAGTGTTCAGTGGGATCTTGCTTGGAAGACTTTCATCTTAGCCCTATCCGAAAAATTTGCAAAAGCGGGTACACATTTGGAATATAAGAGGATTCGATCTTGCACTATCTTCAAATGAGGTTAGTACTAAACATCGTTATCAGATGACCTCTGAGTTTGGATAAGACTTCGGAAGTTTCAGAGTGTGTAAAGATCTGCTGATATTGTAAAGATCTGCTGATATGGCTTTCATTTGGGGGATGAAGCCAAAGGTTTGAAGTAGCCACTGCTACTATTGAAGGAGTAATTCATTTAAGGGTTATATGTTACAGTAATTTAAATCGAGTTTCTCTCGAACTTCTTGTAATAATTAACCGTCATAGGGGCTTAATTGCAAGATTTTGTGAAATTTGTGCGTTGTTTGAATGGTAAATTTTATTTATTTCGGCGCAATAAGTGGAGTTGGACGGAAATGAGTGCCAAAATAGCTATCATGGAATAACTACCTCTGTTATTCCACGAGAATAACATACCTCCACAATAGTATGATATTGTATACTTTAAACATAAGTTCTTACGACTTTACATATCTCATACCAATGAAGAAAGTATATTTTACTTTTAAACTCATGATTTTACTCTTTTCATCCGTTGAATTGCACTTGTCTTGGCCTTTTGTAATGCACAATGTTCTGGGCTCACCGATTGCTCTCCTTGCATCAAACTATGATAAATTTGGTATCGTCATCTTCTTTAGTGTTTGAGTTGGTCTTAGCAATGGAGCTATTGCTAAACTTCAATATCCGTTACTCAGACTCTAGCTTCACACCGCTCGATGTTTTTCAGCCAAGTTTGTTGCACTATCACAGACTATATTTTGTCACCTCTAGTCTTTTAGTTCTTCTCGTGGCTTTTGTTTTGGGTTTTCCTAAGAGATATTGTCCCTTGCTTATGTATATGTATAAAATTGAATAAAATAGACGTTTATTTTATAAAAACATGGTTAAAAATTTATTACTTGGGCATAAAAAAAATCTAATTATTACCGAGTTTAATATAATATTTTTAACACTATAAATTGTTAACCATGCTTTTTGAGTGATAAAAAAAATGTTTTTAGTATTATGATATATATATATATATATATATATATATAAAATATATACTGTATCGTTGAAAAATATATTTACGTATTTGATACCATTTAAATTTGGAATGAAATTTAAATTAGTGATTTTTTATACTATTTAAACCTAAATTAAAGAAGATATTATATTATTTTATATTATATATTATATATTCAAATATATTTAATAATATTTTTTTTTTACCATAAACGATAATGATTAAATCGTTATAAATAGTAAAACTTACTAAAATTTAAAATACAAATTATTATCCCTTTAATTAGATCGTTATTTACCTATAAACTTGAAGACACGGTTCTTAAAAATTTAAAATTTGACCGTTCAGGATTCGATTTTAATTTACGAGCCGTAGATTCTAGGGTTTAAATGGACGGTCAGGATTCGATTCTCACAGTGAAAAGTTGGATAGGATTTAGCCGTACATGACACAATAAATTTTTACATCTTACTTTCTCGTTTCGTTGTCGATCGATCTTTCATTGGCCCTAATCTGCGGTTTCCTCACCATCTTTTTCCCCTCGCCGTCGCTTACTTGCTCGGCATCATCCGGTTAATCGAGTCCTCAATCGCGATCTAGGAAACTACGCCAACGGACATGGCGGCTGCAGCTACAACAAGCGTTGTACCGCCGAATCGGCGGCGTGCGGTTACTGCCCCGGAAGACAAGTTGGAATTCGAGACGACGGAGGGGGTTGAGCCGATCTTGAGTTTTGATCAGATGGGCATTAAGGATGATCTTCTCCGTGGAATATATGCATACGGTTTTGAAAAGCCCTCGGCTATTCAGCAGAGAGCTGTGAGGCCGATTATTGAGGGTCGAGATGTTATTGCTCAGGCCCAATCTGGAACTGGCAAGACCTCCATGATTGCACTTACCGTTTGCCAGGTGGTTGATACATCCAGTAGAGAGTGAGTCCCGTTTACTCTATCGAGTATTCAATGTTCATGTCTCTCTTCCTCTTAATATATTTCTTATTTTTGTATTGGATTCAAATTCTATAGAAGTTGTGTAGTTCCTAGCTCAGAAATCCAAATGCACAGGAAGAAAATTGTTTGGATGTCAGTTGGTTCTTTTCACAAGAAGTTGTTATAACCTCGTGTTATTTAGCTTTGGAATTTCGCTAGGATGCCAAATTAATGAAACCTCCCCAAAGTACCACTACATTCGTTTTTTTGTCGTAGAAGATTTGAATATGCATTCAACTCCTAGCCCAGGAGATTTTTTCAATTTACACATGATCGTTTTTGTAAGACGATCTCTTTAACTTCAAACTCTTATGATCATTATGCATCTTAATCTAATCAGGGTGCAGGCCTTGATCTTGTCCCCTACGAGAGAATTGGCAACCCAGACAGAGAAGGTTATATTGGCAATTGGCGACTACATTAATATACAAGCACACTCATGTATCGGAGGAAAAAGTGTGGGTGAAGATATCAGAAAGCTTGAGTTTGGAGTTCAGGTTGTGTCAGGAACTCCTGGAAGAGTCTGTGACATGATCAAGAGAAGGACACTGCGTACCCGAGCCATTAAGCTGTTAATTTTGGTAATTTTGGGTGCCCTTCAATTTATCTCTCCTGTTAGCAGTATAATTATCTCTCTTTTATCATGTCATTTTCTAATATTTGATTTTTCAGGATGAGTCTGATGAAATGCTGAGCAGAGGGTTTAAAGACCAAATTTATGATGTATATCGATATCTCCCACCAGAACTTCAGGTTTTCCTTCTCTCCCCCTTCCCCCCAATGTGTTAATGATTGTGCTCATGGGAGGCATAGGAGGATAAAAATGAAATTCTGCTCTATCATTGAATTGTTGCTAAGCATGTCTTCTTTAACTTGTTGAACATGAAAATTATTATTTTTCATACATGCTTTTCTAAACGTATTGATGACAAATTTGTAGTTTCAATAATATTTTTTCTGCAATATTACATGTTGATTTTCTATTTTGTACGGGAAGAGTTAGGACTTCTCAGACGACCAAGAAATAACAGTAGTGTTTTCCCAAATAATTTTTTATGGTTTCTATGATGTCGTGCTTGATGTGGCTGACATTTAATCTTGATATTTGCTTGCATTTGTTTCCTTCATGTGTCAGTTTATAACAAATGTGATATTGATTATATATTCTTGTACATATGGGATTTCTAAATTTTATACTTTATATGTCATTTTATGCACTGTTTAACGGTTTGGTTATGAGCAACTAGTGTCTTTTACTTGTTTTTATGAATTTTTCTATTTTTAGGTTGGTTGATTTAATGAGTTTTCCCATCAATATTAATGATAGGTTGTCTTGATTTCTGCTACCCTTCCTCATGAAATCCTTGAGATGACAAACAAGTTTATGACAGATCCTGTGAGGATCCTTGTCAAGCGTGATGAGTTAACTTTAGAGGTTCGTAATATTTTATTTTTAGATGATGAAATGCTCTCCTGAAATATATCAACACCCTGATGCATGCTTTTAAATTGACAGGGTATTAAGCAATTCTTCGTTGCAGTTGAAAGGGAAGAGTGGAAGTTTGATACCTTATGTGATCTTTATGACACCTTGACTATCACCCAAGCTGTAATTTTCTGTAACACCAAGCGAAAGGTAATGTGGGTCAAATTTGTTTAGTTCTCCTTCAAGTAGATCTTCTAGAACTCTTGTCAGACTCATTCTGAAACCAAAAATATTTTATTGTTAGATATTTTATGCATGTTTGCCTCTATACATGATTTTGGTATGTTCCGAATGTTTGGAACATTGTTTGCGCAACCTTTGGTCCTCATCCTTATTTATTGTTTTAGTACAATTTTACCCCGCAACAGTGTGACCTGAAAAGTCTATTTGAGGATAGAACTAGCTTTTATTAATTAGGAAGAGCACATCATTGCATAAGGATAATCCCAGAGATCCTCTACACTCATAACCCCTGGTCACTATAACCCAAAAAGTACCCATATTCTACTGGACTTTCCTTCTAAATACTTGCTGAGGATCACACTGAAGCTAACTATTTGTTGCAAAGCGTCCTACAGCCTCTATCACAACTACTTATCAGACCTATCCCTTACCCTTTTTCTACTATGTGCTTCTAACAACTGGATGCCTATCTCTGTTCTAGATCACATTGCACTGATTCTTGGACTCCTTTATCTGATGTGAGAATTTAAATATTTTCTCTTTCATGGGGGTTTCTGCCTTTTTGTATTTGCATACTATCATTGAAATTGTTTCTTATAGATTTTTTTATGTGATCTGCTGCCTCCAGGTTGAATGGTTGACTGAGAAGATGCGAAGTAATAACTTCACAGTTTCCCATATGCATGGGGACATGCCTCAAAAGGAAAGAGATGCAATCATGGGGGAGTTCCGATCTGGAACTACACGTGTCCTAATCACTACTGATGTTTGGGCAAGAGGGCTTGATGTTCAGCAGGCAAGTTATTGGTTCTTTTATTTTATTGATCTTTTTCAATGCGTCGTATGAGTTCATGCTGCTCTAGTTGTAGTTGTCTTAGTTAATTTCATGTTGGTACTCAATGAAGCTAGAATGAATAAATGATAATATGATCTGATCGAGTATACTATTTTCTCTATGTTCTCCATAACTCTTCTTAGTGTTGAGTTGAGTGTTATAATGTCCGTAAAATTATTTGTAACAGAATCATATGCATTAGTTCGATTGTCTTTAGTTCTCCCATAGTGAAGATTGTCATTGTGCTTTCTTCATTCATGAGGTCCTTTTCTTCCCGCCCTTTTGAGACAAGTGACAGTTTCTGTGGAGCGCCTCTTGTTTTTCAGTTCTTTGGTCACTAGTGAGGTTTACTGCGTCTTTTTGGTCTTCGGTTGTTTAGGAGTTATGTAACTATTTATTAGGTTTTATTCTTCTCGATTGGAGCCCTTTCTGTATAGTTCTTTGTGACTTCCTTTCTGGGCGGTCCTTTTTGTTCTTCTGTTTTCTTTCATATTTCTCAATGAAACAGGTGTTTCGTATAGAAAAATGGTCTTCTATTTATGAACATACCATTAGTCAGTTGATCACTTGGATACTTTGTGGATCATATGCATCAGTTATAGGTTACTAAGGTAGTTTTATCAAAGGATATGAAGTCGTGTAAAATGATCATGGTGTTTTTTTCCATGTTTGGTGAATCACTGGTTAATCATTTTCTATTCTCTAGAAAAACATCTCTAAATGATGATATATAGAGAAGAGTAGGCGTTGGATTTTTTGAGGACAATTTTTTTTTTTTCTAGTTTACATCATCAATTGGTACGTCCCACAAATCTCCGTGAATGGCCTAATTTGAACTCCCATACATATTGTAAATATCTTTGTGCTTATTTTCCTTTCATTACTGATCGTGGCAAGTATCCCAAAAAATATACAAGTTCTTATGTTTATTTGCATTAACCTTTGTCAGGTATCACTAGTGATAAATTATGACCTTCCAAACAATCGAGAGCTTTACATTCACAGGATAGGAAGGTCGGGTCGGTTTGGGCGCAAGGTATTACACTTTATTCTATATTACAGTTGATTTCCTAGGAGTCCGCTCAAAGTAAACAGTATGGATAACATGTAGCTTTATGTTTCCTTGCATGAAGGCCATGTTTATGATTTCTTACATGGAAGCTATGTCTAACTTGAAACTTCACCAACCTTGTGAAAGTAATGAAACACTTTTTAATGCGGATTTATGGCTTAACACAGGGTGTTGCTATTAACTTTGTGAAAAGTGATGACATCAAGATCCTGAGAGATATTGAGCAATACTACAGTACCCAGATTGATGAGATGCCCATGAACGTTGCTGATTTGATTTAACTCTGCGTGATGCTGTTATATGCTGTGTGGAAGATTTGTGTTAATATGCTCACACTCGAGGGTTTGTGTTCTTATAAACGTCGTTTTTATGGGTGATAATATGTAGCGTAGGAAGTTTAACGACCTTTTTCTGATTAGTGGCTTGGATGTGTCCATAAATTGTATAATACCTGCGATTGTTTTCCATTTTTCCAAGGGGGAAAGGAACTCAGATATATTTTCGATGACTTGAAATATATTATTCTGAGATAAGTTGTGTTACGCATCCCATCATTTGCTTAGATCAGCTCCGTTTTTCTTGTAATGGGTCCCTTTCAAAATTCTGGATTTGGGCATTTCTAATGAAGATCCAATGATTTTAAATTTTTGTGCTAACTTAATCTTTGGAGAGGCGATTATAAATTTTATAGAATGGCCAACACCTTTTTATTACTATAAATTCAAGAACACAATCACTCAGGATTGGTGGATGTTGCTTAAACTATGCTGGATGTTGCTTAAACCATGCTGACCGGCACCTTATGAGAGTATGGTTGCAAGGCTTTTAAAGGAATCGATGAAGGGACACTACCAAGAGTGGAACCTGATGCTTAATTTGACTCAACACGACACTGAATACTAAGAAGTTTTTTATTTCATGAATTTAAATTATATATATGCACAATATGTTATTAATAATCAAGTTATAATAAGTAGTTAAAACACATTCAGATACAACTTAAACTCAACCTCATATTCAAAACACGAAAACATTTAGGAACCATATGTTCAAACAATACGTTTCATATGTATAAAAACATTTATGAAACACATGTTCAAACAATACGTTCCATCATCATAAAAGTGACATTTAGTATGAACACAAACAAAGCACACTCATACATTGCCCATCATTCTGGAATCAAGTTTTTTTTCTGAAGACGCCAAATGGGCTGAATTGCCCCGGGAGGAAGGGGAATTTGACAGGATGCCAAAATTTAACGAACAAAAGTGATACATTTCAACAACAACATTCATACAAGGGATCCTAAAAACTAAGCACTTACAAGACGGTATTTATATGAAGAGCTTTAAGCAAAGATGTGGCCATTTGCTTCACCAACACCTGCCCACCAGACCGTTGTCCATCCCTGCGTTCCTCAATCAAATTCTGAAGTTTATGAGGTAAATCATTCTCCACAATCAATTGCTTGGGTCGTGGATGATGCTCATACACAGCCTGCCACACGACCAACATTGTATGTTCAAAATTTGAATAATAATAAAAAAAAGATTATCATCGACATTTGTTCGATATTACATCGTTATAAAATCCTTCACAAGGCACATCAAACAGAAGGCTGCATACATAAAGATCTCTTACCTTTATCAGTTTGAGTAGATTAAGCCGAGCAATCGCGTCTTGATGGTCCAGCCTTGCTATAAGCAATGGGGTCAATCCGTTGACAGCCAAAGTCGTATTGATTCGGGAAGATTTTCTGCAAGTGGAAGTACATGTCGAGTTAATATTGATAAGAAATAAAATATCAAAGTTTGTACTGCAACACCTACATTTCCAGTTATTAGGTACTAAATTTGTAACCTTTGCCCCTCCCTATACCAGAGAGGAAAAGAGGGAAGATGCTGTGGGGTTGAAATAATATGGATGATGTTTTCAAATCATTGGATATAGGAGACTGAATAATTTTCACAGGCTATAAGAGGTCAGATTGAATAATTTTCTGAGAGGGATGGGGAGGGTGAGGGGTCATAAGGTTACAAATTAAAAAGAAAACATAGTTTACTACTTGGACCATCAAAGATCAGGAAGCTCTTTGTTATGAGGAAGCCACAAAGAAAGAAGAAGAGAATGATGCTGGTATAAAGCATATACGGGTTGGCTATGGGCGGCACCCTAGAGCTATGACATTATGCGCGTGTAGATCCTTGATAACACAGAGGAAGTCGAAGTAAAGATGGGATAGCTTTGACGATCATCACAAAGTTGCCCAACCGATCCCATTTAATGAGAGACTGACTTTAGGAACCAACATAGCATCATAAAGTTGCAAATTAAACTTGGACCATTTAAATGTTGGGCAATAAGTAACCAGACAGATAAAAGGTACGTACGTGATGATTTTCAAGAAAGGCTCCAATATATGCACAAAATGTTGTTCTGGACAACACTGGAAAAACTTCACCAATTTCTGGACAGCATCCTTCTTCAGCAAAGCTTGTTCAACTTTTCGGTTGTCGTTGTCATGAGCCAAGCAAACAGCAATAGAATCCAATGCCGTGACAGACCAAAGCTCATCCTCAAGCAGGCTCAAATACACATCTAGACCACCGTGGGCTCTTAACTGCTCCCTAGAATTACGCGATGCATGGGCCATATCACACAGTAGAGGCAATGCATATTGTTTCAGAGGAGAGTCTGATATAATAAAATGCATCAAATGTGGAATAATTCCATTTTCAGCTGCATATTCTTGTCTCCTCTTATTGATCTTACACAAATTGAATAGTGCACTGAGGACCTACAGAGAGTATAGTAAGATGGTAAAACCAATCATAAGGAATACAGTCGTGAAGAGAAAAACACAGCACGAAACTCAAGCAAATAATTTTAAGCTAAAACAACAAAGGTATATACATTCTTGAGAAAATGTAATCAGACTTGTCAACCTCTAAAGAACTAAGAGATATTACTCTATTTTTAGGCCATTTTTTCATGGCCTAAAAAATTAATTGAAATAAAAGGTTTTCATTTATTAAATGTTTACATCTAAACGGGGTTCAGACCAACAATCTTAGGAAACTTCACCTCATATATCTTTTAAATGAGAGGAAACAAGCATTTGGCTAGAGCAGCTATACTTGAGGCATTTATAGACAAAATACAAATACTGTGGAAGCCTAGAGACCTAGATTACGAATAAACAAAATATGGCGAAACAATAATAAGCATGCACAAAGTAAAAGAGAGGAATGCTTATCATGGATCCAAGCATTTATAGAGCACATAAAATGTACAAAAGACTATCGAGGTGTAGGAAAAACATGTTAAAAGAGATTAATAAAAAGAAAAATGAAAGAATGTACAAGAGCATACAAAAACAAGCCAACGACACAAAGGAATCCAACCACTACCTACCTAAATTGACTAAAATCTAAGAGAATGAACCCAAGCTCTTCAAATGAATGGGTAACAGGTGCCTATAAGGACACATTAAACTTAGTCATCTCACGAGCTTTCAGTGTCTAATAATTCTATTGTTCCTCTAGAGCCAAATTCTCCAAAACACAATAAGGAAAAAGTCTGCCACAAAATGTCCTTATCTCAAAATGAGGGATTCAGGAGTACCTCCACAATCATATGCCACACTACCTGCCTCGAGTAGAACATAGACCAAATGAACTCAAACTTTTGCTCCATAGGAAATGAGCAAACTGACTCTCCCACCACAAATGGTCAATATCCTCCCCATGGCGCCCACAAAGAATGTAACATTGTACAACACAAAAGAAAACTGTCTTTGGATACGATCCAAGGTATTAGATCCTAAGAGTAAAATCTGTTATACAAAGAATTTGGCCTTCTTAAATATTTTACTCTTGGAAGGGAGCGCGAGGGGTTACACAAAATATGGAAGAAAGAACTACATGAGAATCCCCTCAACCGATTATGAGTCCAGACTCTAGAGTCTTTCCTCCCGGACTTGCATGAAGATTATGGACAGAAAGCAAAGCCACCAAGTGAGTCTTCTTAATGAAAGGTAAGAGAGACGAGGAAATAAAGCATAGAAAGAATATTCTCCAACTCACCAATCCTCCCATGAGTGAATCTTCTTATTGAAGAATGGGAAACGAGGAAATAAAGCACAGAAAGAATATTCTCCAACCCACCAATCCTCCCAGAGGTGAACCTAGCTTTCCCCAACCGAACATTTCAAAAACCGAGAGAGAAGGAAAACCCAAAGAGATTGTAATCCAAATATTTTTACTCCATCTTTAAAACAAAGCTTTGCACCTCACACAAAAGGATGGGGTCGTACTTACTCACAATAAACCAATGCCACATAGCATTAGGTTAGAAGACTTGCTCCAGCCATTTTGCTAGAAAAGCCTCATATGAAGTCTTAGATTTCCTGTACCTAACCCTCCCAGGGTCGAAGGATTTGAAACCACATCTTACCTTGCAAGGGGAGGCCACTTCAGACTAATAGGATAAGTGTTAACCTGCTCCCATGGAGAAGAATGCCCTTTTCCAAGAACCCAAGCGCTTTTGAACCTTTTCCACGACATGAATTTAGAAAGTATGACACTCCAAGTTACCACTAATGGGGAGTCCTAAATTAGATGAAAGAAATTAATCCAGCTTACATCCATTGTTTCCTGACCGGAACAAAAAAAAGTCTCATTAGCAAACTGTAGATGAGACAACTGGATTAACTCCTCCATCTTAAAAACTAAATGGCTCTTACCTTCCCCTAACAGCAACACTAGCCTACTCGAGGCATCCACCATGAGGAGAAAGAGAAAGGGCCAAGAGGAAGTCTTCCTGCCTAGGGCCTTATAAACAAAAATCTTAACTCCCGGCTACCGTTAAGGAAAATGGAGAAATTTCACCAACCTAATACATGTTAAAACCCAAGATCTCCATTTCCACCCAAAACCCTTCTTCTCCAGAGATGGCAAGTGGGGAAACATTTAACACCTTAACCCACCCATTATTGAAGACATGGCTTCTACACTCAGCCACCATCACAGAATCCAAGGCTTGGAACTTCACCGTACATGCAAGAATGGAGCCTAAAAAAAAAAAAAAAAAAAAAAAAATCTCAGCCTTATCTCCTCATCCATATTCCATCTTTTCCCAAGGGTCGGCCGCTTTCTCCATCATTTCAATTCTTCTTACAGAGGTCAAATGAGAAGTCTAAAACTCCCTTTATTTCTCCCCCTGAACATCAACCTCTCCATTCCCCACTTTAGCCACTTTTTCAAAAGAGGAGGTTAGTAGTGTCAGGTGTGGGGGGGTTTCCCCGACTTGTGAGAAGATTTTTTTGCCTTTGGTCAACTTTAGTGCAACGTCCCCACAGGACCCCTAGAGTTTGAGATCACTTGAAACCAAACCAAAGCCTCCGAAAGTTGTCTTTTTCTAATCAGAGTTCCTTCCCTCAGCCACTTAGAGTGAGCTCCTCAAAACCTATAATCCATAACTGCAGTTGTATCCTTAGAAATCTTCCCTAATTCCGTCAATCACCACCTTTTAACCCAAATCCCTAGACATAAAACATATTGCAACCCTCACCATAAGGGTATCTCCATCTCCGGCTCTTACAAGGAGATAGAACTGAGCTTATATATTTTCAAAGTCACACAGTTCATTCTTTGAGATTTTTTCTTACTAAAAAAAACAATGAGGAAAAAATAAGCACACCTCGGTATGTATTTGCGACACCAGAGACCCTTCTTTGAGTTCGAGGTTCGGAATCAAATATTTAATTGCATCTGCTCGCTGAAGATTTTCTAAGCAGTTTGGATCTGTTGATAGATGATTTATACACTTCAATATCTACAAAATGAGAAATAAATGGAAGCAACGTTAGCGGAAAGTAGAAACCAACTTCACAATAACCAGACCAATGAATGTATGAATGAAAAGATTCAATCTCACGTACCTTCAAGAGAATTGGGGGCTCTACCCTATTGAACATTTGGAAAAGGCGATTAAGCAAGCTTTGGCTGCACATATATGACTTAACAGTTGTATCTGCCTGAGCGAACTCAAGCAAAAGATCAGCTACCTTCGCCAGGTATTCCCTTGCTACATCAGCATTCAAAGTTGAAACCATGTGCGAAAGAAGTCCAGAAGATGTTGCACTCCCTGGTCTAGCATTTAATACACCCGAACCTGAAAGTACCCCAGATGCTGTCTGTGAAGCAATTCCAGATGTGGATGCAGCTCCTTCATTGGAAACCTGGGGTCCTACCTTCTTGGCCACCGCTTTAAGAGAAACCTTAGAAGTGGGGTCAAGGTTTCCATTGTCTTTTCCACGTTGAGAAACATCTGGGATGAAAAGAATCACAATAAGGTCCTTTGAAAGATACTCTCCAGCTACTCAAAATATTCTCATGAGAATGGAATATGTGCAGCACCAAAATTGATCAAAGTGAAATTTTAATACCTGAGAGTTACGTCTAGGAAGCTTTCAAAATATTTATTAATCACTAACCCCATAAATGTTTTGGTCCTTATGACCGTTTAACTTATAAAGGACATACAAGAAAAGCTCTCTGAAAATTGTTAAGATGCCCAAATAGGGCTTGTCCCCCAAATATTTGTAGTGCACCTAAGTTTAATCACTATTTCTATGAGAAAATTCAATAATTAGGCAACTTGATAAACTCCATGAGACACATAATTGATCTGTCTTGTTAAAAGGAAGAAAGAAACAGGTACATAAACAGAGATATTCACCAGCGAATTCTGCCATTAGGAAATCAGGCTCCCCATTTATCTTCTTTTCATTTGATGCATGCAATAGAGGCATTATAGTTTCATGCCTTTCCAATCCAGAAAGGTGGCGCATGTACTCGAGCTGACCAGAAAAATGTCGAGACGGGGGTTCTTTGTCCAACAGACTTAGAAGCGGCCGAACTTGCTCTTGCTGGGTACCTGCCAATGCTGTAGGAAATCCATTAGCTACAGGTTCCAGCAATTTTGGAGGCCTATCTGTGGAAGTCCTGTTAGAGTTGGCCATCCTCTCAGGTCTCCATCTATCTACATTTTCATGTTCTTTAGAAGCAGAGGCATAAGGTTCCTTGGTTGCTAAATTTACAACTTTATCCAAAGATGCTAGCTCTGACGGTTTAGATCCCAAGGCTTCATTTGTGGTATTGCTAGATTGAGGCCTATCAGCATCTGTGAAAAACTGTCGGTGATCAGATTGATTGGCATCTGATCTTTGAGAATGTGAAGTTGAAGCCCTAGAAGGTTCTGGTGTTCCAGTAGACAGGTGATGATCAACTATTCCATGCCTGACCTTCAAAAGATCAGGCTGATCAGGCACAGGAAATGAGGCCTCGTACTGACTGAATATAGGGTGGGTAGGGTCTAGTTGACCTGATCGTGGTCGTTGAGGTAAACCATCAACCGGATATCCTGCTCCGACTGTTATGGAAGCTAAGCGAGTTGCCTCGTTCAAGCTGTAGAGGGTGTTAATGAGCCTAAGCAGGATTCCACTTTTGGCAGCTATACGACAGAAACCATTTCTAAGAGTGGAACGCTGCAGTTTAAAGATCTGCCACATCCCATCAATAGCTAGGTGAACCATGTCCCTAGAAATACAATATTTATAAGTAGTGTAAGAAAAGAAAAGTTATAAAATTTAATGCCAAATGAGGAACCGCACACACATCAAATGGCAATGAATTTAATTTACAAATGACCAAAAAAGCTAAATACTAAACGCGCAATTGATTAAACAATAAACATCAAAACTGGGAGAATCTGGATCAATGGTGAAAAATGCAGATATGTGTGACAGATCACAGTTGTTTCAATTTTAACTCAGGAACTCACTGAAACACTTGATTATTAAGACTTTAAAATGGATAAACGTCAGCTCCAGATAAGAATTTTTATTTCATGTTATAGTTCAACTTCTTCATTCTAGGTTGATCTTCATCTCATGATAGTACTTACTTCATATCAAAAGAAACAAGCTTCAACAATATTATGCATATACTATGTAAAATTCTGCTCCATTTTTTTTGATTGTATAAAGTTCTCAAAAACACAATCCCCAGTACTGCAAGCACTAATTGGTTAAACCCTATGCCTTCAATTATTATAAATGCTCAACTGTTGCAAAATGATATTTACATACCTGTACTTTGCATAGTCAGCCTCTAGAAAGCTTACTAATACAGGTATTCCACGGCAAGCAACGAACATTTGCAATGTCAAAGAGCTGAATTTTTTTTTTCAAACAAATCATTGGTAAGAGGAGAATTAAAAAAAAAAAAAAAAACAAAAAAAACAAATCCTTATGCGGTCATAATAATACAACAAATTAAAACTTCAAACCTTGATTGACAAAGCTGCTGAAAGAAATAAGCTGCTTCCATACGAACCTCTCGGGGACGATCAGGAACCGCAAAGCCCATTACCAGAGGAATCTGATGTTTACACAAGTAAATGACCAATATTGAAGTTCATTCACTAGTTCTTTAAAAGATACATCAGAAGGGGAAAAGTATAATCATGAACGACTTGAGAGGCTAAAAGATACATTTGATTATAATAGAATATATAACGTGATATATCTTACAAAAAAATTGGAAATTTTATTTTTTTTATTCACAATTTTTTCTGATAAAAAAATTGGATGTAGCACTCAGCTAATTACAAGGAAACCCTATCACACATATGATAGAAATGGCGAGTACAATAAACAAAACTAACAACCACCATCAGATAACCAGCCATATATTCCTGATCCAAGAATAGAAGCTTCATTGTTCACTGAATATTCAAGCACACAGATTGAAATGCCTTACTCCAGTACTCAAGCAATAATAAGTGTTCAAGTTCAAAATGGTATTGCGTAAAGTTGCATAAATAAACATAAATGTCAAAAGAAAATTAAACCAACTGAATAAATTGGTTTAGCGATGTTGTAACAATGGCATTGCTTAAACATTATTTGATGAACAAGCTAGATGGAAATATTATTTGATAGTTACTTACTAGACCAACAAGACATGCATTCTCCTGGAAGTCAACGTTATCCTTAACAATCTGATTTATAAGCTGGAGCACTGAACATATAATCTGCAATATAGGAAAAAGGCAAGTTCTATAATGTGGGATAAAGCAAGCAAAAAATCATGTAAAAAAATGAGGAAAATACAAAAACCATACACGAGTTTTAGGAACTTCAAGCAGCTCTGTTAATGGGAGTAGACCATGCTGTGTAATATAAACAATTTTCTGCTCAGGCCTTTGATGAAAGATAGCAATCAGTTTTTGACAGGCAGATACAATTACATCTTCGGGTTCATCAGGTCTCAATGACCCAGCTAATCTGCCAAATTCAACAGCCTACCAACAGGAAAAAAGAAAAAGAAAAAGGAAGGATAAGAAATGGAAAACTGTAATCCCTATTCATGTGTAAGTAAAAGAAATTATACACTTACTTCTCATTAGGAGTATACATAATTGTACAAAAAAGAAAAAAAGAAAAGATAACTGAAAAGTCAATTCTTATATGACATTCATAAAGAACCAGAATGTATGGACTTCCTAGAGTCGAAAGAACTGAGTACCTGCAAGGGAAAAAGGTTTTCTCCGGATAACTTCTCATCAAAAACCTGATTATAAGAATTACAAGAGTATCAATGGTGGAGGCAATTTAAAGAATATTCTAACACTAACCCTACTAGTATACTGTAATATACATACCAAACCATCAATATCAATATCATCATCCTTTAAAACACCCATCACTAGTCGAAGCAGGTCACCCCCACTGCTTGCCTGTCCCATTTCATTTTCCATTTGCTTTTGAGCAATTGTAGCCCTCAATTTTGTGGCCAGGTCATTTTTTACAACATCATTTACTGACAGATAACCCATGTTTGATTGTAGGGTAGATAGAGATGTTGATGCTTCAGCAGCTTGATCCCCAGGGAGCTTATCTAAAGGTTGAAATAAATCATCTAAGGAAGCATCTCCCGGAGTGTCACTAAATTTACTCAGCTCATTTCCTCCCAAAGCAATTGACATCTTTGACACCTTCAAAAGTAACCAAGCACCAATATATAAGTTCCTTCTTTTTTGTGCATGCGTGTGTGTGTGTGTGGGGGGGGGGGGGGGGGGGGGGGGGTGCGGGGTGCCGGGGCTTTAAGGTAATGTCAGGTCTTTAAATTCATGAATGATTGATCCTAACATGGAATCAACAAAAATTCAAATTAACCACACAAATCCAATTCTAAAGAAACATATGATAAAAAAAAACAAAAAAAAACATTGGAATCAAATATCTGATATATTTCCTAATTCTTTTTATAAGAAACAAAAGTGAGATGCATTAGAAAAGAAGGGAAAATAGCCTAAGGGTCGCCCACAAAATTATCAAAGGAGAGTCTTGAAATTGTTAATAATCATGAAGAGGCAATAGTTTTACAAAAATAATTCCAGTAGTTAGAGCACCATCAAGAAGTAATATGTTATACACTATAATAAGAAGAGCTCGAACTGGACAATTCCAAGGAACCTTTGGCCTTTAAAAGCCAAAAGAATACAAATGGCAATATATTTTCTTAGTAGTATTATAATTCAAAAATATTTACTACTTTATAACTCAAATACTGAATTTGATGCACAAATAGGACTATAGAGAGGACGGGGGCATGCACTTCCTATGTCAATAATACGGTAGAGTAGATTCAGCGAACTGAATACCAACCTTGAGAATTCAAGAATGGAAAAATGTAAAGGGGGAAAAAAGCTAAAAAAAAATTTAAAAAAAAAAAACTAGGTCAACCAAATTGTATAAATTATCTGAGACAGCTAGAGTTTGCTAGATGGCTAGGAACAAAAGAACATTAATAGCAAGAGGCTGAAAAATTTTCAAGAGAGGAAGTAGGTCTCTCATAATAAATGTAGCAAAAGTAACTTAAGCAAAAGATCATGAAGAAAAATTTAAGTAACACCGATGTCAACTCATCTTTTTATAAGTAGCAAACCTAAGGAATCAACACTGTACCTTTTGAAAACTATTGTCCTGACTTTCAGGTTCAAAACCAAATGAACTATTTCCAGATGTTGTTGAAGTTTCTTTCTCTCCATGTTGTCTAGCAGCGTCTTCCCTTAGTTCTGTTGATGGCACATCACCATTCATTATCACTTCATCACGGGCTCTACCATGAGATTCATGAAACTCAATTGGCTCAGAGGTAGCAATTCTGCCAGAACCAGTTAGAAGAGATGAATTTTCATGAATGGATAAGGTGGGAACTTGATCCAATAGGTTGTCATCTTCCAGACTTTCTGCTTCCTCAACAGAATTAGGCCCTGAAGCAAAAATTTTTTGGGACTTGCTCATATCAGTGACAACATCTGACGACAACTCCTTCCTGGAATCCTGGAATAATGACTACCCAACTTACCATAGAGATGCAAAAATTCAAAAGCAACTTTGAAGAAGAGACAGTTGTTGAATTCATAAACAAAGTAACTCTATATTATACAACTCTCACAGCTTTAAAATCAGAATCAGTCACTTCATTTTTTTCTGCTGAAGGGCCTTCACAAGAGTTTTGATCGTCTCCATTAGAAATTTCTGCTTCAATTGATCCATCTTGTTGAGTGGTTCTGCCACAAGGAAAGCGTTTAAACGATTAGGGTCATACTCAATTCTTTCTACAATGTCCATAGACAAAGTACTTGGTTTTAGATAAATTCTATTATTTATGGAAGTTTTAAGTATCCCAGTGTGAAATGGCATGGATCTTTTTCTGCATAAATTTCATGCAAAATCTTTTATCTCTGAAAATTAATTCTAGTGTTAAACTGTTATGCCCAGATCTTGTCCCAAAGTACAAAAATCTTGATAAGGGAAGTTGTCATACCTGGCTCTCTCAGGGCAGTGACCTATGATCTAACCTAAATAACCACACTGCCCAAGGTTCTACCCCCCAACACATTTTTTTTAAAGGTACCAGGCATGATCCAATGAACAGCATTGACAGGGCAGAAAAACGGAGATGAAAAACTAGCATCTAAGGTCCTGTTTGATGACCATATATTTTTTTTATTTTCTGTTTTTGAAAATTATACTTATTTTCTTACCATTTTTCTGGTAAGCTTTTCACCTTACTAAACATTTGAATTTTGAGTCAAATTGAAACAACAAAATCAAGTTTTAAAGAATTACTTTTTTTAGCCAACAAAATTTGACTTTATTTTTTAAGCAAATTTAATTTTCAAAAACAGAAAACCAAAACAAAATGTCTATCAAATGGAGTCTAAATTACTAAATACTCCTTTTTTATTTCAAACTATTGGAGTCCAAACATGTTAAACTACTTTCATTAGTTCCTGACAGAACATACCCAAAAAGTTGATAATAATAGTAAGTCGTCTTTCATTTCCATAGAATTTTAATTATATATTTAAAAAAGTCAGTGACTACCTTAATGTGCCACTATGACGAAGAGAAGAATGCAAGGCCCGTCGACAGTTCTGAATCCAAGGATGAGAAAGCAAAGTTTTTGCATCGGGCCTTTGCCTGGCATCCTGCACAAAGAGGACATCAAACTGCTCATCCACTACAAAATAGACTAACAAAGAGGAGATGTATTTCCTTCCATTTCAAAGAAGATACAACCAACAAGAAGAATACCAAAGCCTTAAAAATCACACAGTAGACACAGACCATCCATTACAAAACAAAAGACTTGAGAGATTACTTTATAAAAAATCCACGATTACACAGCCTGGTATAACAAGAATGTTTTTTGTATAGAATTTTCTTTTTAAAAAAAGAAAATCCAGTTTTATTGTCCTCAAAGGAAGCTTATCCATGTTTTCCTCTGAACCACTACATGAACTGATATATTCTACAAATTTACTAGTAGTGGTTTAGCGCGTTCAAGTATCCTGATCCCCTCAAAATCATCTCACCTGGAAGTTTTCAAGCCGGATGCAGAGAGGCCAAACTTCTTTTACAATCCAGACAAGCCTATAGATCATAGAGATATGCATTCAACTGGTCTTAAGGTGTTATCACTACACAGATAAATATGAATTTATATGCGACCTGCACAAGTATTCTATGTCAGCAGGACCAGAATTATCACCCACTCCATGATATTGGAGTTAACTTTATTCCAGGGGAAGTAATCTTCTTCTCGGGACAAATGCTTCACTACTTCCCTTGACCTCGTTAGATGAGAAAATTTGACAGGTGGGATGCTACCAGCTTGTGGCAGATCCAGTTGAGATGTACCTTCAACTCCTTTATTAGTTTATTTTTCATTAAGAAAGATAAAAGTAAAAGGTATGTATCCGAACGCATGTGATATCTTTTGTCAATTACAAGGATGGAATTTATAACAGTTGATGTTGACTTTCGATTTTAATCACCTGAGGTCTTAAGTACGTTCTTTTAGCTTTGTTTATTGACAGTAGAGGACACTCTTTATGGTTATCACATGCCTGAAGTGCATTGCAAACACTGTTTGTCATAGCTAACAGACATGGAGTTTAAAAGACCCGTGCAATATCATATTTTTGGCCTTTTCACACTCCTTGTAGAGTTTCCTAAAGCCACAGATAAAACTTTAAAGGTTGTACAAAAGAAAAGAAAAGCCCTTATTTTTTTGTTTGGAGAGAAAAAATAATAAACCAACCCCTTAAAGCAGATGATCAAACATGTAATTTAATTTCTTCAATTATAGAAATCCTGGCAAACCTTCTTAAAGCACTGGCGTAAGAAATCTGTGATATCTGGTGATAAGCTATCCGGAATTGGAGGATGCTTGTCCTGAAGATTGTGAATAATACAATGACAACAAAAGGAAAAGATTTATCAGCAAGGTCAATATCCAAATAATCAATAAATGTTTACATCATGAACAAAACAAAGACATTGGCTTCTCACTTACAAGCAATTGTCCACCTAGAGTCTGGTGTTGTTTATTTTTTAAACATGAAACAAAATTTTCATTGATAACTGGAAAGATACAAACAAGTAAACAGCAAAAAAGACAATCATAATAATGGAAAAAAAAAAAAAAAAAAATCTGACAAGAAAGCAACATCCTAAGGAATCTTACAAGAACCCTCCCTTATTTGTGTCGCACATTGAGTCTTGCAAATGATGTAGTTTCAGATTTCAATAAACATCAAATCAAAAAATCTTAGTAAGTTGTTGCTTATTCCCAGTAGGCTATAATAGGTTATCCTCTTTTCCTCTTCTTTTTCCTTTATTTATTATTGTTATTATTATTTTTGTAGGAAGCAAATCATTTTATGATGAAATTACAAAGGTAAATTTCTATCAATACGATTACAGAAAGCTATTCCACTGAGCAATGAGAGGATAAACTATAATTACATGAAGGGGCTCAATTTACACGAGGACATATTTGAGCTTTGTATCTTGTACTTTGTCATAGAAATATGAGAATCCATCTTGAGCCAAGAAGAAACAGAGAGAGGCATCTTGAAATACGCTCCCATGGTCCCGATAAACTTCCTAGAAGGAATTTGACAGATAACAAAATTCATGAATGGACTAGATTGCAATTGGAAATTGACTCCCTTGTTCCCGACAATAGGAGTGATCTAAGATAGTGGAGCCTTAATAGCAGTGGGGAGATTAACGTGATTCTTTCATCCTTTCAATGGAAATCAGAGGGTAAACATCCCTTGGGTGCTAACCACGAAATTTGGAAAGCAAAATTCATAAAAAGGTGAACGTGTTCCCTTTGATGATTTCACCCAATAAATGGTCCGGTAACTCTTCTCCAAAGAGCATTTCAGTTCTGAATGAATCTTCACAACCATTTCATCCTAGGTGCAACCATCAGGGTGGATCACAAATTTCCCCAAAGGCTCCAGTATCAGAAGACTGGCTCAACATTGGTAAAGGTAACGTCTCCTTTCTTTTCTAGAATTTCAAAGTAGAAAATGGCCACGGTAACTCTTCTCTAAAGAAGATTTTAGTTCTGAATGAATCTCCATAACCCTTTTCATCAAAAGGTGCAACATTCCTCTATTTGAAGGACACAACCAGGAGGCCACCATAATGGAGGGTGGTAAAGAGGCCCATTTCCAAGTAACCAGGTGAGAACCTGGTCCATACCTACCACCATTCCTCAAGTCCGCAATCAAATTCTCCAAAAAGTTGACTTTGACGAGGCATAAAGAAGAGAAAGATTGTAAATGAGCAAACTGTTTAAAACCAACTGAGCCAATGACAATCTTCTGCATTTTGAGATTTGCAAACTCTTGCATTTATCTAGTTTGGCTCTAAGTTTATCCATCATCGGCTCCCAGAAAACAACATTCCGATGATTACCCAAAGGGGAAAACCGAGGAACAAAAAAGGAATAATTTCTATCCTACACCCCAGGTAGTTAACCACCATATCCATCTCATGCAAGCTTATGCTAATCCCAATCGCTGAAGTTTTGGATATATTTAGAGACAATCCCAAGCCCAACTAAGATGGTATGAGAACTTGAGCCCATGAAGCACACACATACATGTGATTGAGAAAAATAATAATGGAGTTGTGGCAAGCAATTAAAAGAAACAACTCCGATGGTATGAAATGAAAAAATTTACTCTAAGAAAAGACAGTACACAACATCAATAATCCAAAAGTGGCAAAAATAGCATTCATTATACCTGTACGATGCGAAACAGAGCTGGCATAGGTTGTAGATCATAATATGGAGGTACACATGTAAGTAGTTCGATCACAGTACATCCAACACTCCATATGTCAGAAGCAGCACAAACTCCTGACATTTCAATAACCTGTAACGAAAGTAACATCAGAAGGTTGTCAAGTAAAACTTTTTAGAACCAAAGGAAAGTTAAAACGAACTATCTCAAGCTTAGTTCACTAAGGTAAAGTTTCAAGGCATTTAGGAACACGTCACTACTCTGTTGGCCATTCAAATGAAACTTCAAAATTTTCAATCAGTGTAAGAAACCTAAAAACTTTATACACAAAAATGAAAGCGAAATCTCAACACGTAGAAATTAATTCATACCTCAGGAGCCATCCAGTAAGGTGTTCCAACAACTGAATGAGTATTAACATCAGCCTCTGTTAATTTTGTCGCAACACCAAAATCAGCAAGTTTCACGAGACCCTGTATATAGGCAATCACCTTTCAAATTTTATACACCATAAAAGAAGAAAGCATCATGGATCCAAGCATGGGACAAGGACCACAACATTTTTTACAATAAGAACTGTAATCTATTTTCTTATCTATTTTCGCATTCTTTGCAACATGTCACAAAAGGAGATCAACCAAATTTATGTTTCATCAAGCACAAAGTTGCATGCCATGAATTTGTTCCTTTGCATTTCTTGTGTTTAGATTTGCACGCTAGAGTCATTTAAGTAGTCTTAATCAAGCTATTTTGTGGAGTGATTCGAATCACGACTTTAGAAACGAGTTTTCTTTACTCTTGACCTTGATCATCGAGGTAATCTGTTCCAAAACTTTCCTTTAGATTGATTTTTTATCGTTATAGGGTTTTTGGATAATTTAGATCTAAAGGTCTTGTTCTTGAACAAGGTTGTTAGATCAAATCCCAAGAATTTCATAACAAGGAGGGAGGGAAGACAAAATATGAAAGAAGGAATCACAAGAGGAACTCCTAGAAAGGTCAAGGGACAAACCTAATATCCCTACTTCGTAAAACCGCAAACTTGTCACGAGAAAGAGAAAGAAAACCCACCACATCTACTGCCTTTGTATTAGTCAAAGGTCTTTGAAAACTCAAAGAGATTGAGGAAGAAATATTTGAGAAAGGCAACATAGAGGCCACATGATGCAGCCTATTGTTCGAGACACAATAGAACCATAAAAAGAACAAAGAGACTCCTCCTGACCTTGAAGAAATGTTCTCCAATAGAACAAGTGATAAATTAAGAGAAGAGAAAAAGAAATGAGATGATATAGCTTTCCAAAGGTTTTTACAAGGGCTTCTCTACCTAAATCATCAACGGACAACTCAAAAGGACAAGGGTCATACCTACTCACCATCACTTTAAACCACAGCATGTTAGACTACATGACAAGTGTCACAATCATTTTTCTAGGTAGGCCTCATTACATAGTCCTAGACTTCCAATTTCCACACGCTTCACACCAACTCACACTTGACCAAGTGTGACCCTCTACCTCATTCGTCCCTTCCCAAGAGAAATTCTTGATCACACCCTTAATTTTCTTGATCATCCCAATCAAAGTTTGAAGTGAGATATGACGTAACTTTGAATCCCACTTAGCATCAACTGAATAACAGTAAGTCTCCCCATTTAAAGAGGAAGACTTTTTTCCAAGTAGTCAACCTTTTTTCTTTTTTTAATATTTTCTACCACGGCATCCCAAAATGCCGACTGCTGGAATTACCACCCAGAGGCAATCATAAGAGGAAGGGAACTAACACACTTTACAACCCACCATAAAGGCCCTATTAATCTTAAACCCATAAATTACTTCAAAAAACAACAAAAATAGATTAAGATCAACAAAACAAAAGAATTTTCCCAACTTGAATGCAAAAAGAATTGTCAACCACAAGCGGAAGACAAGAGAGATGAACTATCTCCTTACCCACCTTAAAGCCCTAGATCTTTCCTTCCTCCACTCTCAACAACACTAACAACCACTAAGAGAAAAAGAAGAGACGGTAAAACATCCCCTTGTTTGAGGCAGCCTGTGTTTTCAAAACACAAGGCACACCTTAAGGCGACAAACCCCTTGATCACCTCAAGGTGAGAGGTGACAAAAGAAGAAGCCTGAATGAAGCAAGGCAAAATAAATACAATAAATAGAGCATACACAGTATGAAATCAAAATATCAGAACCTTAAAGATAACAAATAGTAAAAACATGAAAATGTAAAAAACATTCAATATAATTGAGCACATGCCCTCATTGACGAAGGTGCCAATAGGCATGTGACAAAGCAATCGGGCAATGGCGCTTGCTTGGGGTTGCCTCAACATTATTGGAGGCATCTCATAGGAAGGATCTTACCTTTATACTTACTGTTCACATAAATGGAAAAGTTAATAGGTCTAGTACAGCTCCACATCCAAGCTTGCCATTTGAACCAAAACCTTTCTTTTCCAAAACTTTATCCAAAAATTTCAAATGCACATGTTTATATGCTTTCTCAAAATCAATATTAAAGACCGCACCCATTTGTTTCCTCTCTTTGTAGTCCTCAATGACTTCATTTGCAATTAACACTTTGTCTAGAATTTTCCTCAACACAATGAAGGCTCACTGAGCATTGGAAATGGAACAAGGGCTCTTAATCTCTTAGTTAAAACGTTGGTGATAATCTTATATAATCTTGTGATTAGACTAATAGGTCTAAAGTTTTGTACCTCATTGGCCTTCTCTTTCTTAGGAATAAGGAACACAGAAGTTTCATTCATCTCTACATCAATTATATTTCTTAACTGAAACTCATAGAACACCTTCCAAAAGGTCCTTTTGTATAAAATCCCAATGTACATCTTTCCTGAAAGTCGCCGATCAACTACCAAAAGTTCTTTACCTTATTGGCCTTCTCTTTCTTAGGAATAAGGCACACAAGTTTCACTCATCCCTGCAATTATATTTCTTTCCTGAAACTCACAGAACACTTTCCAAAGGTCCTTTTTGTATAAAATTCCAGTCATTCTGAAAACAGGGTGAACAGGGTTTCCAGCTCCTCTCTCTCCTGAACCGAAATCAGTTTCAAATCTGAAACTCCCACAGAAGGTCAAGGGAAAGGAGGATAAAGATTTAAGAACAAAGAAATAATCTCTTCCTCGATCTCTCTATCCTCCCTAATCAACTCACCATCGTCCTTTACCAAGAACTCAATCATGTTCTTATTTCTCCTTCCCAAGCCCAATTGTGAAAGAAGGCGAAGTTATCATCCCCATCCTTAGCCCACCTGGTCTTAACTTTTGTCCTCGAGCTAGTGCCTCTTTTTGAATAAGGGTTTCGAATTCTTCCTTCAAAGAGACCCTTTCTGCCTTCAAATCCCTTGAAAGGTTTCCTTCCTCCTCCAGACTATCAAGAAACTTTATTTCCTCCACAATTTTATTTTATTTTTTCCCACTTTATATCTCCAAAAACTAAAAGATTCCACTCCTTCAAAACACCTTTTGAGTTCTTAATTTTCTTAAAAGGTGAAAACCTTCCCATTTTCCATTAACCCTAGCACTCCACCACAACAGCAAAGAAGACTTAAAGAAGGATGATCCAACCACATGTTCTCAAATCTAAATGAGCTTGGCCCCCACAGAATCATAGCAGAGCTGAGACTAATTAATTAGTGGTTAGAAGTAAACCTACGCCCTATAGCTTGTCTAGGATTTGGGAAGGTCTCAGACCAATCCTTAGCGAACAGGAATGTATCTGAGTAAGCGTCATTCTTTCTTTATTGCTAGACCGGAGTATCTGCAATAATCACCAGTTTAAGAAACAATCTTACAGGTGATCTATAGTGTCTGTACAAATCAACGCAATCAGAAGCAATTTTTTTTGTTTTTTTTTAATAAACAGGTAGAAGCTAGATAATATAACTTTTAAAATAGATGACTAAGTGTAACAAATTAAACTTGCCTCTTTGGTTGTCAGTATGTTCGCACCCTTTATGTCCCGATGAATTACACCCTGCTCATGTAGATAAACCAAGCCTTCCAAAACCTGCTTATGATAGTATAAAATTAATATATGTCATGCCCGGAAATGATGAAATAAAAAGAACAAGATGGGAAATTTCGAAACCTGAGAAATATAAACAGCGACCAATGATTCTGGAAATGGTCCAAACTTATTTGGCTTGATAATGTTGGCAAGTGATCCATTCTCCACATACCTGTAAAACCCCTCAAAAAAAAAGAATAATCTAGTGTGAAATACCCAACTACGGCCTTGACCTAGTTTATAAGAAAGATAAATTTAAGCTCACTCACTCGAGTATTATGTGAAGGTGAGTCTTTGTTTTTAGAGATCCAAGATACTTCACAATGTTTTTGTGGTTCAAATTCTACAAAAGTGAAACAGTCTCAGATAGAAAAGGACACTGACTCCAAAACGAAAAAAGGTGCCATGAAATCAAGTAAACCCATAGAACAGAAATGCCTTAAAGTAACAAAAAAAAGCCAGGCGGAAAAGAAAAAAAATGAATGCATAAAACATTAATAAAAATAAACACAATGCATTTGAGGAATGCAATAAATGTAAATGGAAGTCTAATGAAAAGAAAGATACCTTCAGTAGGTCAATCTCTTGCTGAAAATCATCATTACATCCCACGAACGATTGAATAGCAGAGAAGGAAAAGGCATTCAGTAAGAACACTTGAATATGATCAGGGAAAATATGCCAAAAAGAAAATGAAGCCAAACACCAAATTTACATATAACTTCATCTGATCTGATACTCAAGCTACAAACGAAGAAACAAATTAAAATACTACAAAGTGATGAGTTTCACAAAACCACTAACATGCCTACTTGACGAACTTGGTTCATCTTAGAACGAAAAATATATATATATTCATTACTAGTGCACCCTGGTGCAGTGAATGTATGGAATAAAAAAAATCCATAAATCAAAGAATTAAAAACCAATTATGAGATGACAATATTTTTTCAAAATGAAATAGAATATCATAAAAATGTCAAAAGTACTGATAATAAGCAAAAAGAAAAGATCATATTAAAAATGTTGTGACGACAAGGCATCCTCAGTCAAAAAGAGTAGTTAACAAAGGGAGCATGTGACAAATAAGTGGCCTCGAGTCTCAGAGTCCTCCTAATACATAATGCACCATACACGAGAAAGAGCTTGCACAAGAAGTCTTCTTTTTATCAGATTATGGGTGTTAAAATATTTCCATGGCTTATTCCCAAAGGAAAATTTTAGCTCTTCCAAAATATCTTTTATAAGAGAAGGGGGCAGTGGCCTTTAACTACTCCTTCCAAGGTCACTGTCAGCTATCTAGATCCTCAGTGACGGTAGACAAAGGGAGCAAATCTGTGATCCTTCACCAAAAGTTGAGGTCCCAACCTTTGATTGATGGCAGCCAAGTGTTTTTTATGGAAGATTGTTACTGATTGGACAGGGAGAAGAGTCTAGGAAAAATTCTCTTCCACGAGACTACTGATTGGACAGGGAGAAGAGTCTAGGCAAAATTCTCTTCCACGAGACTAAGCACTTTTAACCTTTTCTGCCACAGAATCCCAAAAAGTAATTCATCTAGGATTATTACCAAGAGGAAGGCCAAAGCACGATGACGGGAGAGATCCAACCTCACAACCCACCCAAAAGGCCCATTTATCAAACTTTGAAGGGTTACAGTTAATTTTGATGACCAAACATTTGCCTCAATTAATCCTCAACCCTGAAATAGACTCAAAGAGCTATAAAATTCAGTTAATAATAATAAATAAATAACTCTTTTCTTTCCTGAACAGAAGAAAGTGATGTCATCAACTTGGAAATGAGATGAAGATACTTTCTCTTTTCCAACCTGAAAACCCTCGTTAAGACTCTTCTTCACCCCTCTCAGAACAAGCCTACTCAAAAAGTCCACCGCCAGGAGGAACAAAAAGGGGGAGAAATGATTGCCTTGTCTAAGACCTCTAGTGGACAAACCTACCTTGGGGTCTTCCGTTAACGAGGATATAATACATGACGATCCTAACACAGATCCAAATCAACGACCTCCATCTATAACCAACACCCTTCTTCTCTAAAACCCTATCCACAAAGTACCAATCTACATGATCGTAAGTTTTTTTCAAAATCAATCTTTTTTTTTTGTTTGGTTTTATGTTAACCCAATCAACAATAGTGGAGTTGTATTCTATTTGGTCTACTTTTCAAAGTCAATCTTAAAAAATAACACCCTCTCAATTATGATCTTTATATGCCTCAATAGCTTCATGGGCAATAAGAGCCTAATCCATGATTTGTCTACAAGCAATCAAGGCTCCCTGATGGCCTGAAATAGTCTTAGGAAGAACTTAACATCTCTCCCAAGGCCTTGGCCAAAATTTTTTACACTAGAAATTAAACCAACGGGTCTAAAATCCATGCACCAATTAAGGGTTTTGAAGGGAGAGGTTGCCACACAATTACCGAAGCAACTTTTTGTTGCCTTAGTCCATGGCAAGAAGTGTTTGAACCTATTGGAGAGGAACTGAACAATAATTTTAGAAGCGTAGGTATGTTGTCATTGCAGGGCCCATAGTCATAAACCGGATTTTCATTAGATTTTTTTTGGAAGGCATACGAATGTTTCATTAAGGCTGGCCTTAATGACACCATTCATAAAGCTGTGGAATATTTCCATAATGTCTATCTTGATGATGTTCCATGTCTTTTCTTTTTTTTTTTTTGGGTTAAAAAATCCATCCATGGAACCAAGCCTAGAGGATCCATTACTTCTCAAGGAATTACCAACCTCCAGAACGTCTGATTCTTCTAAATATAAACATCATAAATTTAAAATACCTCACACAAAGTCATCGGAATATGCATAAATATAAAAATATATTTTTTCATAAATATGTCATTGCCATATTTTTTTTTTTTTTTTTTTCAAATTGAAGAAAACAAATTTCATTGAGAATAAATGAAAGAACATGCAAGACGATACAAAAAAAAAAAAAAAAAAAAAAAAAAAAAAAAAAAAAAAAAAAAAAAAAAACGGAAAAGCCTAGATAAGAGGAGAGGATCCTAAGTTTTCTGAAAAAATGAAGTGTTTCTAAGTCCTTGTCATATACGTGCATCCACTGCTTCTTCGAGTAGAAGTTTCAGAACAATTTATTACATGCAGTAAAAGTTTAGAAAGACAGTTCTCTACTTCCTTCATTCAAAGTTAAAAGAAAATCTGTTACCAACTCAATGGGTCATTATCTTCAATGAAAAGATAAATCCTCAAAGACATTACAACAGTAGTAAGACTGGACTTCAGTGTCACTTAAATTTCTACTTTCAGCAACATAAGAAACTTTATTCAGCAATATAATAAGCTTTCATCAAAGAAACATGATCGAACCATGATAATGTTGAGGTCCTCTTGAGCAATATTCTCCAAGGAAACTTGTTTAATAGCAACAAAGTCCCCATTCTCCAAATCCAGACCCTTGTAGACTCGCCCATATGCTCCTTTTCCGATCTCATCTCCCAGCATCTGTACCAATCATTCTCATTAAACTTCTAATCACTGACCATGTAATGAATTTCAGATATTTTCCACATTAACAAAATAACTTCAACTCTTGAATATATAGTCAATTTGAACTAACGAAGCATAACTCTGCAAGGTGTTAATACAAGAAAAAAAGTGAACGAAGTGTATCATAATGAAATTCTCGCTGATTGAACACGGAAACAGATTATAAAATTTAAAATCTTTCTAGCTTCACAGTACTTAGTTTTGTTGCTGAACATCTCCAATAGCCACCAGACGACAGCATACACACAGACAACCCAACAACCAACTCAATTCTAAGCTATATCCCAACCTACATTACGAACACTTCATCCATCCAACTTCCAGATAACAATCCGCATACACAAATTCCAAACAAACAAACAAAATTCAAAATTGCAAAAGAAAGAAGAACCCATTGTAAGCAAAACCCTATCAAGTCAAAAACTAGCCACCCACAGCCAACTTACATATTTATTATCAAGCGTCTTGGACTTATGGAACGCAGTAGTAGGAACTTGGCGAGACATGGCTGCCGAAGAGGCCTCCGCCGGAGAAGAAACAAGACTACAAATGGTCCATTGGAAGCAACTAGAGTTGAGAAATTCAACGGGGAAGGCGACGGAGAAGATTTCCAATCGGAAAACGGTGGTTGGGGCGGCGAAATGAAGAGAGAGAAAGGGGGAAAAGAGAGAGAAAGGGAGTAGAATTGGACGGAAAAACCTTCCCCGACTGGCGGAAAAATCGCTGCGAAAATGGTGAAGTGACAATATAAATAAATTATAATAACCGACTAAGAGCACTCCAACTCAGAGCCTAATGGGCACTCCCGATTCAATTTCTGTGTATTATTATTATTATTAAAAATAAAAATAAAATAAAAATAAAAGTGGGGCTGTTTGGAAACGGGAAATCATTAGACGTGATATCTAAAATATGATTATAGGCGAAAATGTAAAGAAAAAGAAAAAAATTACTTAATTGGTAAGTTAATTAGTTTTTACCTTAACTACTTTTTACTTTTTTTTAATTGAAATTTAAACTAAATATGGAAATTATTGCTTTTTGAAGGATTAGTTTTAACAAATTATTCATAATTCAATCCATAAATCAAACCAATTAAACTAATGGAACGTTGGAGCTACCAAATTAAATAATAATATAAAAAAATTTATACCCGCGGTATTGAATACAAACAAAAGAACTAATACTCGTAACAAACTGGGATCGAAAAAGATGGTGATGACCCATAATGAAGTTTGAGACTCAAACACTACTGTAACGTCACACTCGTTTCACGTCCTAATTTTTTAGTAAAATTCTAACCAATACGTTATCATTATTTTGAAACGGTTATAGAAAAGCATTATAATTTACAATTTTGGAAATAATGTTGGTATTTTTTTAATAAATGACAAAATTCAAAGATATTTTTAATTTATTTCCATTTATAATAAATGATAAGAACAAAGGTATATTTCCTTAAGTTTGAGTACGATAATTATAATAATTTGTTGATGTATGTCGTAAAGTTGAACCTATAAATCCAAATAAACGAGGATTGAGTAAAAGTAATCATTGTTCTCTTGCATAACTTGGGTGGTCAAAGTTTTGAGCATCATAAATAAAGGCTTGTAGTAAGTTCGAGTTGATTATTTGAATGAATCAGACATAGTTTAGTTCGAGGTTGATTTCGTCATTTTTGAGTTTAACAATCATGAAACAGAGATCGAACCATCAACTTATTTCACTCGTAATTGATGTCTTATCTACTAAATTATCTTTGAATCAGTCAACTAAGAGGAGAGTATATATGATGATGTGATAAAAAGACAAAAAGATTGAGGTGGTAATGGGTGTTTTTGCTTTTAAAAGCTTAAAGAGAAACCAAAGTCTAAATTAAGGTGATTGATTTGAAGCCCACTCGAACCTTTTATTTTTTTTTTAAGTTAAAAATATATGGGTTGACTTATGTTCATATTTGTTTTATTTATTTATTTAATAATATGAACAATTATTAAACTTTACTATAATATTAAATGGGTATTTTATATTAGTTGAGTTATGTTGTATATATATGAAATTATATAATATATTAAATTATAATTATATTGTATTAGTATGATTTTTAATGTGAAAAATATTTGAGTACCTAACAATCTTATTTTATCATTTAATAAGCTAATTAGAACGTGAATTAAATAGCTAGCTAAACATTAAAGTCTTTTTGTGAGTTATAATTATGAATCTACTCCCCTTTATTTAAGATTAATAGATACTAAAAAAAAAAGATCAATTTCAACATTGTTAAGGGAAAAATGTTAATATGATATTTATAGAAGTCTTCGTCTTAATAGTCAAAAGAAAATTAATGCTATCTCGAAGATTGCCATCCTAACAACCTAGGCATTGTGTCTATTCATCTTTCTCCACGTATACACAACATACAACACACAAGTATTTAAATACATACACACATATATGTATGTTATAATTTTCTTCTATATAAAATTCTTTACAGTTGTATTTATAAATATATCATTCTATTTAGTTGACTTTTCAATTTTAAGTCATAAATATCATTCTATATAAAATTCCTTTAAAGCACAAGAGTCTATTTGAAATGACTTCGTAAATGCTTAAAACTATTTCTAAAGTACTTAAAGTCATTTACACGAGACCATAAGTAGTTCATTAGTCGTGGTATCGAGTACATGGTTGTGCCTAGAAAGGCGTGAAGCTCTACAACTGCTACTACTTCAATTTGTAGTATGAATCATATTGATTTCTTTGGGCATCCAACCAGTATTTGTGAGTGAATAACAAGATAAAGCAACCCCCAAAAACAAAACGAGAAAAGAAACTATCATCCGAGTGTGGAAGGAATAGCAGACGCAAATAATTGGACACTAAATTCTTCAACATGAGATGTGTGGTTTTGCATAAGTTTGCCCAACTAATTGCAGAACAGAATAGCAAAACTCCTCCAAGTGAGTGAGACCTTCAGGAATCTATTAACTTTCATTGCTTCAGTTTCAATGATGCAAAAGATGTGGCAAGATCCATTGCCTCCTTTATTTGAGATGCATCAGTTCCCTGAAAACCACAAAGCATTTCAGAAGATGAATATGAAGTTCCACCAAAAAGCCCTGAAGTTGAAATCAGACAGCCACCAGAAAGGAGAAAAAAGCAAATAATTGGTTCATTTTCTAGAATCTCCCAAGGGCTTCAACATTACTGCTCTCGCTCTCTCATCATGCAAATTGTTCAGAAATTACATACTAGTCTTGAGCCAAGTAAATTAATCTCATCCAACAGAATAGAGTAGAGGTCACTGTATATGAGATTTGGAGGACTAAGGGGAAAAGCTATGGAGAGAAGCGGGTAATTAAAGTTACCTGTCCCGTAGCAAGGCCACCTTTCCCCTTCCCGCACCTTCCTTTTAGAGGCTGCAAAGCTGTTGTCAACCACTCTGATACCTCTAATTGCTTTCCTTGACTCCCTTTTGTAGGAACCCCAGCACAAACCACAGCCTTCTTTGTGGTTTCATCAGTGCTGAAAACCATCGCCGATATGCCCTGTTCATCACACACAAAATCAAATCCTCACATTCTAGCAGAAGATATTTTAATATTGATGCAACCTCTATTTGATTATGTTTCTTCGAGAACCCATGGTAGAGTGATGGAAAACCATCACACGAAGGGAAAGCTAGAAAATTGCGAGAGAGAAATGGTGCCGTAATTACTATCTATTCAACACATCTACCAATCCTATTGAAGCAACAGTGGGGATAAAAGAATTTTAGATCCAAACATCAAAATGGTTTTTGTACTAGCTACTAAGCATAAGAAATTACCTTCTGTTCCATAACCTTGACAACTGCTTCACGAACAGCAGCTGCATCCAAACCAACATTGACATGGGATATACAGAAGGCCTTGCCATCTGAAGAAGACACTTCAGCTGTTTCAATGGCAACTTTGACAGCTTTCTGCATATTTTCTTCAGCAAGCTTCTTCTGAGCCTTCCTCAATTCGTTCTAGACGAAAACAACAATTTTCGGGTGATAAATACACGGTTTAAGTGGGTAATCAATGCCAGTGGGTCTACAAGTAGTACCTGGAGCAAGACAATCTTTGCCCTAATTTGTGCTTTTTTAGCCGCAGGAATTGGTGCTGAATCAACACGGTTTTTGAATGAAGCAACCACCTGCAGGATAGAAGTGAGCAAGAATTAACTTAATTGAGCCGTTAAAACGTGGATAGGGTTAGTATTCTTTTTCAACGTAAATCATTTTATTTTAGAGGCATATTGGATGCAGTCATCATTCAGGAAGAGAAATTTTTTACTCCAATTGATAATTATAGTGGATCAGACTAATACTTTCAACTTAGTGAGGCAACCCAAAAAAAAAGAGAGACAGAGACAGAGACAGAAACAGAGACAGAGACAGAGACAGAGAGAACAATGCACTATCTGAAATTCAGTGATTTCAACTATTTTAAGATTCTCAGTGTGACAGAAATGAAAATTTTTCGTGTTTAATGACCTTGAGTCAGCTTTGAAACAACCAAGTTATTTAGATTAACTTAGTAAAAAATTACTGATTTTTTTGTGTCCTTTCTCCTTTTCTGGTACTTATTCTAGATGGGATTCTCTTTTTCAATTTTGAGTATATTCCGTCTTCTTTGAGGATAACTCGTATGCTTCCAACTCTAATCTCCTGCTATTTTTCTTGTTTGCAGAGTTTTTTTTTTACTTTATTATTTCTTTTATTTGCTCCAGAGGAAAATGGATGAGTAGAATGGAATGCAACACGGTGAAATATTAAAAATATAACAGAAAAGGCAAAACTGTTAAAAAGCCGCCTATCAGAGCGAGAGAGAAACCTATCATCCAGCATCAGTGTTTATGAGATAGAGAGAGAGAGAGAGAGAGAGAGAGAAACCTTTTCCAGCAAGCTACCATCTATTTTAAAAGCAGCGTCAACTTCCTGCTCAAGTGATTGAGCCTGCTCGAATGCCTTAAAGGCGGAATCAGTAGTAACAGCAGTAATTCTTCGAATTCCCTTAGCAATTCCTTCTTCAGATAGAAGAGCAAATGCCTTCGCTTCCCGCGTATTTGATATATGAGTCCCTGCAATAATCCATTGGATTTATTTGAGGCCAGCTTGCCCCAGGCTGCAAGAAGTGAAGGCAATGACAATAATGCACTGACCTCCACATAGCTCTGAAGAAATGGATAACCAGTTTTCATTATCTGGATCAGCCAGGAGTTCCTCGATGTTTTTTCCAATAGCAACAACCCTAACTGGATCGGGATAGACCTGCCTCGTAAACAAGGGAGATATTGGATATCATGCTTCTCATGAATAAAATAAAGTTTTCAGAAATAAAGAAAGACAACTCATCTCTTACTTCTCCAAAAACAGCTCGTAACCCATTAATACGTTTTGCTTCAGCAAGGGTTACCTCCTTAGCATTTACGTCCAGTTCATCTTCTATTTGTTTGTTCACAATTGATTCTATTTTTCTCAAATCATCGGGATCTACTGGCTTGCCTGGGATTCAGGAGCAGTTAAGCAATCAAAATTTTAAGTACCCAATTGAAAATCACCAAAACATCCTTCCATAAGAAAAATAAAACTTAGCTAATACGAAAGTAATGAAGCAGCTTTTGATTTAGTTGACAAAAACTTTCTGGATGTGATTTTGGAAAATAAGGGTTTTAGTCCAAGGAGAAGGAAATGGGTAAAAAATTGTATCAGCCCTACCATTTCCTCTTTCATTCTCCTAAATGGAAAACCCCTAGTTCAAAACTACAAGAGAACTGAGGACAGATGTCTACTAGCACGGCTACTACTGAAAATTGGATTCAGTACACAAGTTTGGAGAGAGCAAATCCTTCATCTCTAGATGGTCTACACTTTCTAAGAACTTTTATAGTCACAATTAGAAAATTCCTTGGCTAGTTAGAAGGTTTCCTTGAAACCTCTTAGGGGAGGAGGTTGCCTCTCCCTCCCCTCCTCTCCCCTCCCTCCCTCCCTCCCTCCCTCCCTCCCTCCCCACCTTTCCTACCTCCCACCACCTCCGTGACTCATGTTCATTAATACGCTGTTCTTTTTTGAAAAAACTTGAAAAGAAAAGAAAATAATACCCTCGGAAATGACACATAAAGTAAACAACAGTGGAATAAATCTAACCATGGGAAAAATCAAATCGCAGTTTTTCAGGAAGAACGATTGAACCCTTCTGGTCAACATGATTTCCAAGTATTTCCTGTACAAATACAATCCAAATAAACTTTTAAAAACAGAAGGAATATCATTTATAATAATAAAAAGTTACATTTAGGTCAAAATTCAAACATACCCTAAGAGCAAAATTCAACATATGTGTACAAGTATGGTTAGGAGCAATGAGCTTTCGACGCTCATAATCAACCTGCATGCATCAGTAGACTTGTGAAGAATGGCAACAGAAATGTAGATAAGAAATTATTTGATTAATAAATCAAAGAATGCTTCTTAAAACCACTGAATAGCAAAAGAACTTCAATTAAATATAAATGGTAACGTATTCGCATAAAAGTGCAAGAGTTTACCTTGCAAATAACTTTATCACCCAGAGAAATTCTACCCATCCCACCATTAAATGAGCCAATATGTACGATGAAACCTCCAAATATTTGAACATTACACACTTGAAATGAGCCAAAGGGACCTTCAATCAATCCAGTATCAAAAATCTAATGCCAAAAACAAGAACAGCATAAATTAGATAAACAATAATGAAAAAAGATAAGGGAAAAAGTCCCATAAAAGCATAAGATGGAGCAAACAAATTATCAATAGAATAATTTTCAAATCCTAATTTGTAACACCCAAGCCCACCGCTAGTAGATATTATCCGCTTTAACCCACTACGTATCATCATCAACCTCACGATTTTAAAACGGGCCTACTAGAGAGAGTTTTTCACACCCTTATAAGAAATGTTTTGTTTCCCTCTCCAACCAATGTGGGATCTCACAATCCACCCCCTTGGGGCCCAGCATCCTCACTAGCACTCCGTCTAATGTATGGCTTTAATACCAATTGTAACAATCCAAGCCCACCGCTAGCAGATATTGTAACAGTCCCCAAGTACTATATAAGTTGCTCAACAATTCACAGTTACTCTTCAGGAGAAATTCAAAGGCTACTATTCTTGACATGTACCACAGATCTGCCGAAAGTTTAATCAAGCAATCACAATAGGGTATCCAAGATTTCAAAATACCTGACCACCTTGCTCAGCATAAAAACTTGTAGATTCCAGAACTAAACCGACTTCATTACCAGCTGCTACACTTTCTAGAAATTCATAACCAGTGTAAATCGCTTTCACCACACTTTCGTGGTCCTGTAATACAAAGATGGCGGGTTGAAAAATACAGAGCAGTAAAACATCCAAAATTGTGCATATTCCTGGAATGCATATGCATACGTTATGCACATGTATATTACATGTCAATATAGGAAACTAACTTCCATTAAGAAAAGAAAAATAAAACAATCAAGAGAAGCACACAAAACCGACCACAGAGTACCCAACAATGCAATAAGTTAGCAGAAAACACAAGAAAAAAAAAATGGCCCAAAGTTACAAGTAAGAAATCCAATTGCGGGTAATCAAGAATAAAAGAATACCTAGCGCAAAGTAGACAGAGATGTCTGTACAGAAGGCATTAAAATGTATCCACATTCCAAACCCTCCTCTGAGCACATCTATCATAAAGAATTCTCTAGAGCTAAATATTCCATAAAATAGACCAAAAAACACTCTATCTAAGAAATTACCCCTGCCAGGGAATCAGAGTTCAGATCTTCTCCTCAACCAAACCCATACAATCCAAATTAGGCGCAAGATTGATCTTAAAGTCAAGGGGGAAAACATCAAATCCTACATGACAAAGAACAATACCACCAAGCATAATTCCGGTCTTCAACCTCAGACAAAGACACACTACCGAGAACATTAAACAAGAAAAAAAACTGCCGAGAATGAAGTCAACAGACATCTGGACTCCAGATAGTGGTAATGGTTTTGTTCCATCCGTAGTCAACCAAGCAAAGCAAAAATGATTACTAGAAAGAGAGGATGAGATGCAAACAGAAAATAAAAGAAAACAAAGACCCTGGCATTCCTCATCTTTTAGGCTACTTCTAGAATTAAAACTAAAAGAGGGAGACCTGGAACAAAAAAAAATTAAGGCCACGAAGGGACTGTTCAAGTTACACAGAAAATCTGGTTTGCATTGTTTATGAAATTGCCAGAAATCTACTGAGTGACAATTGGCCGTTAACAACCGAATTGAACTACAGTCTCCATGCTGACAATATTAGAATCACAAACCTTGAACCAAATAAATTTGAATTTGTCATCGGTTGAAGCAACTTCTTTCTTGTGCAATGCAGCTGTAGCATCAGCATCCATGACAATAGCACCACCTGCTTGCTGGAAGAGGAATAAAACAAAAGATAAAACTAATCAAATGTTATCTCCAGTCAATTAAATTATCCATTGTCATTCATAGCTTCTTTTGCATTGTTCTGTATATAAAAGCGTTCACTTTTTTTCCTTCAGTAGGTCCACATAAGGTAGAACAACAGACTGCAAAAAAGAAAAGAAAAAGCAATAGAATGGGAATCTACTCTAGCAAAAAGAACTCACCTTATTTTGAGCACTTCTTGATCTTTCCCTTGCCTCATCCATAGCATTGTTAAAACCCTGAGTATCAACCAGCAGACCCCTCTCTTCCGCCATCAACTAGCCCATGAAAAAAAAAAAATTCTTTGTAAGAAACCGAGCTTTCATTGAGGGAAAAAATGAAAGAAAGAGGGCAGATAAAAGAACATCCTATAAAAAATGGTGGAGCCCCAACTAACTACAAAAATGACTGTAGTCCAACAAAACCATGCCAAGATCATAATTACAAAAATGTTAACAGACTTACAAGGAGGCATTAAACCGAGCCCATGAAAATTTTATTAGTAACACCATATGCATGCAAGCAGTAAGTGTGTGTATGTGTGGGGGAGAGAGAGAGAGAGAGCAAGTACCTGAGTCAAATCTAATGGAAATCCATACGTATCCCACAAGATAAAAGCATCCTACACAGTAAAAAATGAAATAGGATGAAAATAACCACATATTAACATTTCTTGAACATATATGGGGACTGTTTGGCCCCTAGTTGTGGGTTTGGGTGCTTTTGAGCTTCAAACCCAAAACCACGGTTGGCCCAATATCATCAATATAATCAATATCCTAGAGTTGCAAACAGAACCTCATGGGTTATCAATGGCGGCCGCTGCATTTTTTTTCATTTTCTTTCTTCCTCCTCATCCTTCTTTCTTCTTCCTCCTCCTCCCCCTTCCCTTCTTACTCTTCCCCTTCTTACTTTATATGGACATTGATTGTCCTATAATGTCTCTTTATGCTTTTGTATCTTATGACTAGAATTTGTATCTTCATGTTCAAACTCATGACCGCAAACATTGTCATGTTATGTTTTCCTTTTTATTAATGGTAAGGAATGTTTTGATTGTTGGAAACAATTTTCTTATTCTTAGACTAAAATTGTTTCGTGTTACACAAAGGGTTCTATAATTCACAAATCATCCACTAAAACAAGACAACAAAAAGATAGAAAATAGGAAAAAGAAAAAAAGAATTGTCCAAACCACGATTCAGAAAACTATACCCCAAACACAAGTTTTGATTCCTGATCTTCCCAACACAATACCCAAAACTCGCGTTTCTGATTTTCAGGCTTGACAACCCTACACCCCAAATACAGGCTTCGGAACCCTCCAGACAAACCTTCCAAGGGTCCCGGTTTCCAAACAGGGGCCAAATGCTCCCATAGTTTCTGATTGTAAATTTCCAAATTTAAATTTAAATCAAGTATTAAGGTCTCTCCAGCACACAGAAATAAACACCCCTCATGTAGACCTCTTTTTTGTTTTGTTTTGTTTTTCAGGAAACAAGTCTATTATATTTTTTTTCATTCCAAGGAAGAGGCAAGGTGATGCACTTTCAAACACTCTCACGCATCTCCTTTTGTAGATAGAAAAAATATGCAAATGCAAGTTCCAAGTACTGACTTATTTAGAGGATAAAAAGATGGAAAATGAACCTTAGACACGAAAGAAAGCATGCTGAAAATAAATGTCAATCCTACAACACCAATTTCATTATAGCTTTAAGAAAACATCTCATTATAGCATCCCCTCCACGCCCCCACCCTTCAACATCAACATAAAGTTATACTACTATTATTTTTTTAAAAAAATAAGAATAATAAAATAACCTTTCCTTTCAAAAGTTTATGCAAAGTTGTTTCAAACTTTTCGATGAATGTGCTAAAGCTATCAAACTGTGATCCCAAAATGTAATGCTTGAACCGTAACAAAAACACTTCAAAACAATGAACATGTACGTTAGATAAAAAAATATATTAAGTAGGTTCTTGACTAAATGAAAACCTTGAACCGTAACAAAAACACTTCAAAACAATGAACATGTACGTTAGATAAAAAAAAAATATTAAGTAGGTTCTTGACTAAATGAAAACCTCCTACACATAGATTATAAAACAAAGAACGTGCAAGGTGATAACATTTACATAAAGACCTATAACATAAATACTGACCTGCCCACTCAATATCTTCCCTTGTACATCCTGAGCGGCCTTCTTAAATTTCTCAATTCCCTGACGTCAAATAAGTAATCTATTTAGGTTTTTCAACAAGATATATGATATTAAATCAGCCTCAACAAAGAAATAACAAATCAAAACAAGTAAGATGCACCCAAGTCAGTATCCCTGGGGCACACAACTTTATGAAAGCCAGGAGGGTATTTGTAATTGTAATCCATCCATTTGCTGAAGGAAATTTCAAGTTTATTATTGGCTTAAATACTACTTGATCCTAGTACTGACGACAATGGTTCACTTTGGTCCTTATCCTTTCAAATTTTGTTCAATTTGGTCTTTGTAATTTTAAATGTCTCTTTTGGTTTTTGTCTTGTTAAAAATTGACCATTTTGTGACGAAAAATGAGCTAAAAATGAAAATTAAGAGACTAAAGTAATCACTTTCTAAAATTACGGGGACCAAATTAAACTAAATGTGAAAGTACAATGATTAATTGAACATTTCAAAAGTATAGAGACCAAATTGAACCACAATGGAAGTACAGTGACCAAAGTAGCATTTAAACCTTTATTCTTCTTAACCATGGACATAATTTTGGCCCATTCCTGATCAATTTAGGGGAGATACGATATGTACTCCCATGTAAAGACTTAAAGAGATATACCAAAGTGATTTTAGTTCTGGGTCTTTGAACTTACCAAAATGATCAAACTTAAGACCTTAATATTCATCCATAAAACTCTAAAACCCCTCAGAAAAGAAGTACCTTCAGCAAAGTTTTCCCAAAACTTGCTTCCTCTTCTGCAATGATCTCCCTAATTCGCACTTCATGTTGTTTTAGCTCTGGGAAGACATCACCCATCACTTTCACCACAGTACTCACAAGTCTGGATCACCATAATCATTGACAGAAAGCAATCATATAAGCAAACATTAAAACATACAATTTATAGTTATATTATGACACGGGAAAAAAGTAGCAAGAGAAGAGTCATGTGAAAATCAGTCAGTTTCTTCATGCTAAAATTTAGAAGTGGAAATAGAGAAGTCCTACCCATTGAAAAATCCTTCTTGAGCTTTTAAAACTTCACTTCCATATCGAACTGCTCGACGAAGAATACGTCTCAAAACATATTCACGCCCCTCATTACCTATCAAGGATTTTTTTAAGAGTATGAAAAACTACACTTTGGAGCTTAAGATGTGCAAAGATTGAAGGTGGATGACAAATCCAAACACTACAAAATATGAAGGACATAATAAGTCCAAAGATCAATATTTGACACAGATAAGAAAATCCACATAATGTTAACAATTAATTGAGCAACTAATAAGCATAATGTACTTCCTAATAAAATATCCCCATCCTTTCCATGATATTGAAGAAGAAAGATCAAAACCCACTATCATTACAGGGATTACCGATATAAATTATTGTGTAAGTTCAAAAAAAAAAAAAAAACACAGAGAGAGAGAGAGAGGACAGAACATAACTGTTAACTACAAGTAGGACACAAAATGCTTTCAAACCAGGCATTTTATGTTTGCAATGGTACTCACCCGGACAAGACCCATCAGCAATGGCAAATGAAAGAGTTCTAATATGATCAGCAACGACTCTGTAAGCCATGTCCATGTTGTCCACATCATCTGGCCCAACTTTTCCACTATAGGGCCGAGCTCCAGTTGCCTATAAATAAATATTTTGATGAGAAAAATTGAGAACACCATAAGAGGAATTTATCATTTGACCAAATATAGTGATCTAAACCATTACTTATCTTCATTTATTTGAATAGAAGTTGTGACAACTTCATTGAGACACATCTTTTGTGGCTAAATGCTACAATAGTCTTTGAGAAGTTGGAAATCAATAGAAAAAATTTCTTAGAAAACAAGAGAATAGTAAGCGTAATATGCGACTTAACTATTCTTGTTGCTTCCCTTTGAAGAGAAGTATTGAAAGACTCTTGTAATTATTCCTCTTCTTCGATAGTTTGAAATAGGAGAACCTTATAACTTCGCTAGCTTAAGATTTTTCCCCTTGCCCATTTTCATTTGTTTGATGAATTGGTTCATAAAGTTAGAATAAGAAAATGTTTCCTATTGTATTCATGCAATCTGGAGATACCTCATCCGTTGGTCAAGGCTGAGGAAGCTGTTGGATCACAATTAGAACAGCTTGCTTTCTACTCTCACAGAAGGTCATCCTTACAAAACAGGAAAGATAACCCTATGGCTCCAATTTATCAGGCTTCGATTTGGTTTATTTGGCCAGAATGGATCGACCAAATCTTCAACAATTAGGACAAGTTATTTTATTTTTCATAGTTGGGGAATAATATTTTGCTTGTAGCTCTTAGGTGCAGTTGTAAATTCCACACACCCTTTAAGTATTATATTCTTCTCTTATTGCTACTTGGAAGACCCTTCTGTAATTTCCTTGGCTTGGGACTTGGCTTTTCTCTCCCTTCTTTTATAATTTTATATTATCTGTTATATGAACGGTTAACCACTAAACTACAAGAGGGCGTCAACATTATACTAAATGATACCCTATGCAAAGTACAGCAGCAAAAAATATCTTCAAAGATAAAGATCCCGATCTTGCCTTTTGGATTGCATCAAAGATGGGCATGAACACATCAGTATCATAATTACTCTGCTTGTCCTGAAGTACCGAAGTCAGCCTTTCAAATCCCATACCAGTATCAACATGCTTAGCAGGGAGAGATTTCAAGGAGCCATCACTTTCCCTGTTGAACTGTAGCAATGATAAATTGCATCATTAATAACCAACGAAGTTGTTCTTATAACAAATAATAATAACAATAACCAAGGAAAGCAACCAAAATCCATCAAAACAGACAGACACCAGCAAATCTCCTTGATATGCATACATTAGTTAATAGTCACTGGACAATAATGTAGGGCCAGAAATTAAGTCAAAGCAAACATTATCTTGTTAACCACACTTATTACTTTGAAAGAGGTGGGCAATATTCAAGAAGATGAAGGATACAATGTAATTAGAGTACTAGTAGCAGACTTAATTCTTTTCGTTTTTAGTTTCAGCTTCCTTCAGAAGTAATGCTACTGTGCGTACGTTTTCAATTAGTTTTCGACCCCCCTCCCCCCTTCTATTCAATGGAAACCTAACCAATACTGCAATATCAACCAAGAACCTCTTAAGCATTCAAGCTTTCACCTCAGACGGATCACATGCCAGAAGTCAGATATGACAGCTACTAGAATGTTGATTATAAACATATTACGGTTCAACCACAATATAACCTACATTTGGGAAGCCACTAGAAAAATAGTAACGATATGCTCCCACTATTACAAGGATAAAAAATCGGATAAGAAGACTTTAGATGGCGAGTCAGAAACACTGAAATAGAGAGAAGTGAGAGAAGGGACAAGAATGCTACTTGAATGAAAACAAGGTTCCATATTTCAATGCAAGTGGGGTCATCATTATTAACCAATCGTGCAGCATCACGACCGCCAAGCCTGTCATAATGTATTTCAGTGCAAGGTCCACAAGGACCCGTATCACCCATCTCCCAGAAATTGTCCTGCTCAAAATTTAGAGAGTAAAAATTAGATTAAGTTTTCAAGAGCTAACATGAATTGAACAAACAAAAAAAGGATAAACACAATTGTGCACAATATTTTTGTTTCCTTTGATAATTAAAGCGTCTGCAACATAAAGAAATGAGGGGTTTAACATATCCTTTATACTAGACTCGGATTTCAGACAGATAACAAGATACTTGTAGCTTGAAAGAGCAAAAAACAGAGAGAAGTTGTAACGTAAACTTACTTTGCAGCCAAAAGGTAAGACACGTTCAGCAGGTAAAAATTCCAGCCACATATCTCTGGATTCAGTATCAGGTGCAAGACCAGCTTTCTCATCACCACCGAAGTAGGTGGCATAAAATCGATCCGTGGGCAGCTTATAAACCTGTAGGTTCACAAAATGAAACTATTGTGAAAAGAAACGATCAGCTGATATGAATTCGGTCATTCCATAATAAAAGAGTAATTTAATTTCCTCAATCCTTGTATCGCGGATAAGCTTTTAATAATCTCGCATTGCATGAGATTTAATTGCACACCTGGTGACCTTTCTTTCTTATGTATACCGTTAATTTTCATTACAAGCATTCCCTATCCCAAAAACATTTGCTACAAACAAAAAGACTGATGGTCTGTATCATACACAGATTAAATGATTTGCACATTGCAGTATCAAACTATCCTATATGTAAGAAAGCGATACAAGAAGTAGAGGAATTTTAAATTGTCATAAATTATAATGCTATAGTAATCACTCTTAACGTTACACATATTCAGACACAAATGAATTTTAACCTGGGTAAGAAGTTCCCAGGCCCATGTGATGGCTTCCTTCTTAAAGTAATCCCCGAATGACCAATTGCCAAGCATCTCAAAGAAAGTATGGTGATAAGTGTCTTTTCCAACATCATCAAGATCATTGTGTTTCCCACCAGCACGAATACATTTCTGAGTGTTACAAGCTCGGGTAAGCTTGCTCAAAGACGTATTGGGATCCGCAGTGCCCAAGAAAATGGGCTTGAACTGATTCATACCTGCAACAAAAACCCAATATTTCAAGCACCCCAATAAAGTCATGCATACATTCATTGAAGAATCTTCCCATAACCAATCAAATTCCACTAAACTATTCTTCCACTCCCTCAATCCAGAACCACCCAATACGCAATTAGGATTAAGAAAACCAGGGAGAAAAACAGACCCGCATTAGCAAAGAGAAGGGTCGGATCGTTAACGGGCACCACGGGGCTAGACTTCCAATGAACATGATTCTTGTCCTCAAAAAACCGAACAAACGTGTCCCTGACACGGTCGGCCGGCCATTCCACACCTTGAGAACCGACCCCTGGCATTGCTGACAAAGATGACGGCGGAAATGGAGGAATCGAAGGCTCGGACGATGTAGATGTTGAAGAACAGAAACGTAAAAGTGGGAAATTGAAAAGGAATTGAATCCCAACGGAGAGATGGGCGGTGAGGGAGTGAATGGAGGGCGGCGGCGGGGAAAGGAGAGAAGGGGGAGTAAAAGTGGAGCTAAGAAATGTAGCGATAAATTGTTCCCCCTTGACCTTGGAAAATCCTCTCCTCATTCAATCGGGATTTAAACACGCCATCACTTCGACTCCACTTATTTATGCCCCTTCCTCTACACCAACTCCTAGTTTTTTTTTTTTTTTTTTTTTTAATAATTAATAATAAAATAAAATAAAAACTAACAAGAGTTTTTAATTCTAATAAATTTAAAAAAAAAAAAGACATTTCATTCTGAGGTCCGAACCGACTTATGTTGAAGAATCAGCGGATGAATTGTTGTTAGGGGTGAAATGTCACTCGAACTCAGAGCTAGCTGGTTCTCAACCTAATAATAACATGCTCGTTGAATGATTTACTGTCTAGAGCAACTCAAACATAACTCAACTAATCATGAGTCAATAGAGATTGTCTGTGGGGCGGTGTTCTCCCATCCTCGTCCCCAATTTACTGTTGAGAAGATCATTTTCCCTTCGTGAATTTTTTACATATCAATTTACTGTTGAGAAGATCATTTTCCCTTCGTGAATTTTTTACATATCAATTTACTGTTGAGAATATCATTTTCCCTTCGTGAATTTTTTCCAATATGTAAAGCATCGTAATAAATCAGTCTAACTTCTAAAAAAGAATAAAATTTTAATAATATAATCTCGATTTTAATATTTTAGATACGGTATAATATTTAATTATTATCTCAGTATATATATATATATATATATATATATATATATATATATATATTATATTAAAGCATAAAACTAATTTATTATATATTTATATATAAAAGTGGAACGAGGACCGCTGGAATAATATCCTTATAAATCAATAATTATGGTATGTTTTTAGTCAAGTATATTTAGTTTTTCATTAAAGTAAATATTTAATATTTAATATTTATTTATAAATTAGTTAATTAATTATAATAATATTTGTGCGACTCGATTTTAATCGAATCACAAATTCAAACGTGTAAGGTTTGTCCTTTGATTTGCACGAACGATAATGAATTTTGTAATTGATTCAATATTTTTACCATTTTGAGAATTTAACCAAATAGGTAACTTGGAATATAATCTTACCATATGAATTCGCTTATTCTCGTGTATAATAAATAGACTCGTAGTTCCATTCAGAGCTGACTTTATTGGCTTCGGACTTAATCTATAATTCACACATCTATTAGCAAATAAGAAAGAAATGACAAAAATGATGCATGTTTTCATCTCTCGTGCTTCCCAACGCAACAATCCAAATATACTTTATTTTTTATTTTTATTTATTTTTATTTTCATGCTTATAAGGTAGGAATCATCGAAAACGTCAAACCATTCAAACAAACCATTGAATTTTTATCACCGGAATTCTAATTCCAAATCATGTGCCCGAACGCCTCCCTAAACATTATAAAACTTCAAATTTATATCTAAAATATTAGGATCGGTCAACCATTAGAGATAGTCAACAAAATGGTCGTCCATCGGTGGGTAACAACAACTATGTGGAGTAGTAGTGGTTGTTGATAAACATCAACCGAATTTGGCGGTTGCCAACATTAAACAACGAGGGTGGTCGAGGAATATTTTGATTGTTTTTGTGTATCAAATTTAAAAAATTTCAATTAAACACTAAAAAAAACATTTTTTCTCACATTAATTTTGAATTATTGTATGATTTTTTAAAAAATTAAATACGTAGAAAGCGATCCAAATATAATTCATCTGTTCATCAAGATTTTAACCTAAAGACCAAAACGGTTGATTTAATTGGGTTGGGCGGTGATCGAGACTTGTTTCTAAAGATGGGAAGACGAATGGGATGTGCCGTTCAAACGTATTTTCAAATTTTCATTTTTATACGTACAAATTATCCAATACTTTTTCTCAATACAGAGCTCTCGATTCTGTTCGATTCAATTCGATTCAGCACAAACGGAAGAACCAAACCGTTGAGCAGGTCAAAGCGATTTCTCTTGCCGCTGACCATCAAGTTCTTGGTGGGTCTGCTTGAGATTTTGGTTCTTCGATTGCCTGCAGCTCAAGAACATCATACTGTGCGACAACGATTGGTTCTCAAATCAACCCCTCCTGAGTTTAGGATTGTTCGGTACGATTACGGCAGCTCCTACAATAAAGCTCGAGAGGATGGCTGAGGATGACCTTCCCAAGGTCAGCTCTCTGTCATTGGTTGATTTCATTCATGGACTTTTGCTTGCTTTATTGTGGGTTTATTTGGGTTTTGATTCTGATGCAATTTTTTTTTTCTAATCCTTTTGTTTCCCCATCTGGATTTCATTTGATCGTTACCCAGTTGGATTTAATTTCATTATGGTGCAGTCATGCATCATAATCTTTGCTCATAAACTGTAGTTCTGTTGTTATTAATTTGGGATTATTGTTCGGTTTAGAGTCGGATTCCATCTGTAAACGTTACTCGGAGAATGGGAAAAGCTGTTTGTCTGTAAATTTTTTTAGAACTTTCACGATTGTTTGTGGTAATATTCAACGGCTTGTATATCTTTTCGTGCGAGTTGGAAGAGTTGATGGAAATGAAAAGAGATAAAATTATGTACAGTATGATCAGCTAACCCAGCTGGGAAAAATTGCACCCATATCATCACCGGATTGTTTTGATATGCAGGTAGGTAGAAACTTTAACGAGATTTCGGTTATGTGGAAATTGTAGCGATTAAACAAATATGGATATTTCTGCAAACATGATGAGTAGATAAACTTATGGTAACCTAGCAATTTCCACAGAACCATGATAGATAATTGCTATCCCAGAAAGATACGATAGTTGTTGTATGGCGTCCTTTTGGTTATCTGTATGGATTCTTATCTGCTTTGTTTAGATTTTTCGTGATAATGAATATCTATATCTATGTTTCTTACGAATATAAATAAATCATGCCAAAATGATGGAGACGAAAACCCGTAGCTACGAGAATTTCTATCTACAGCAACATCCTTAATCGCTTATCCGCTGTCTAGTTAGTTGTTATTTTTCCCCTCATTTTCATTTTAGTGTCCTCACATTAATACAAGTTTTCTGTTTCATTTAAAGAAGTGGTAGCTTGCTAGTGGTATGACAAGCTCAGATTTTTGTGGATTGCCAGCAATTAAATCTTTTGAAAACCTTCATTATTTTGCTTGTTGGCAACGTTTAAAAGCTTCATATCCTTTTTCTCATGATTTTGGCATGTACAGGAACATATCATAGCATCGTTGGCAGAGGATCGAGAATCAACTTGTTGGGGTTGTGGGCTGCGCCTCTTGCTCCCATCAGGTGCATCTACTTTCAAGTGTGGTTGGTGTGGAGCCATAACACTTCAAACTGCACAGAAGCAAAAAGACAATTCCTTAAAGTGGAGGTGGTTGCGAGACCGGGGTTTTGTGTGTGTCCTACTTGTATTCATACTTTTTGTGATATGTAAGAGGCTTCTCTGCCTTTTATTTTATGTACTGATTAATGTTTGTCGAAATAGATTCCGTTCTCTGGTTGCTAACATTTTTGGAACAAAACAATTTTAATTATTGTTAGTGGGATACAAGTTCTATATTTCTCTGTACCCACTATTTTATAATCATTTCCTTGCAGTTGATATGATAATCCATAGATGTCATGGTGTTCTGACCTTCCATGGATTTTCTTTGAAGTGCAGGTGGTGGTGTATGGGCCGTATATCCTGTTGTTTTCTCAGTCAGCCAATTTTGTGGAATTTTCCACTCCACTGTGACCATGGTTTTGGCTGTAGCCACCCTTTCTTCGTTCAGTCTTGCTGCATTTAGATCTCCCGGAACACCTCCAAATGTCATATGGGGCAGCTATCCACTTGTAGAGAAGGGTGACCTTGAAAACTATACCTTCTGTAACTACTGCTCGAAGCCGAAGTCACGTAGAACTCATCATTGCCGCTCCTGTGGTATGTGTGTTTTGGACATGGACCACCATTGCCCATTTGTAAGTTATTCTTTCGGAGATCTTCTCAAATAAGGAACAATTTCTTTTACTCTATGTCTGTAATGCACAAGATAGATCACTGCTTAAAACTTGCTCATACTTGAAATGTCGTAGGTGTAAAGAAATAAGATCTTTTCATGAATTGGGATTAAGAAAGAAATAATGGGGTTGCTTACAGTAATAGGGACTAGGCTTAACCATAACTCGGAAGGCCGGGGAGATTATTAAAAAAAACAATCTACTTTCCCCAAGAGAACTACCTAAAGGAGTAGAGTGGTTAATTCCAATTATCAATGCCTTGGATGATTTTATATGCTTTCGTAATAATCAATGCTTCATAAGCAGGGTAGACTGGAGGGTTGTTGATGTGGCAGGTGATCCTTTAATGACTACTGAATCACTGCAGCTAGGAGCTTTGTTATTCTCTTTGCCGTTTGGTCTTGACAAATTCATTCTGACAGTCAGCATTTCTAATCACATTGTAGAATTTTATAGCAATAACTGGTACTAAATCAAGATTGCTTTGGAACCGACAAGTCTAACATTTGATTTAGTGTAAAAGATTGTCATTGAGTGAACCACCTTGGGTTTATCTAGTGATCAATAAGCGCCATGTAAACAAATAAAAGGCTTAAAAGGAATGAGTTCAAGTCATAGTTGTCACCTGAGATTTAATCTCTGATGAGTTACCTTGACAAACCAAATCTAGACGGGCTAAGTGGTTATTCCGTGAGAATAGTCGAGGTGTCTGCAAGTGGGCCTTGACACTCACCGATATTAACAAGGAAAAAATGACTGTGACACAGTGAGATAGAAACAATGTGTTAGCTGTGGACATATGGACTCTCCCTAACCCTCTATGCCTCAACACATTTGATACTTTTAGTAGAATGTCTGTTACCTTTTGGACCATTACTATGGATCCTGGTTGGCATCTAGTTTTCTGTTTTTGTATTTATTTTCATGCTGGTAATTTCGGCTTTAGAGAAGTCCCTGTTGATAAGCGAATGGTTCATTTCTTATGACCAAGGCTAATCTAGCATTCTGATCATAATTCTTTTGGGGGTGCAGATAGGGAACTGTGTTGGTGCAGGAAATCATAAACACTTCATTATGTTCCTTATTTCAGCTATTGTGAGTACAATTTATGTTTCAATCATGGCTGTATACTCGCTTTGGCATATATGGCCACCATTATCGGTCCACGAGTTGGGTCGCCTGAATGGTTCTGGAAGCAAGTTCGGTTGGAGTCTTTCAAAGGAAATCATTCATGCTGTTCTGAGATCCACAACGCTACTGTCTATCAGAGGGTTCATCCTTATTTATCTCTTTATCTCAAGTTTCTCACTTCAAATTGGATTGGCAGTGCTTCTATGCCAACAGCTATGGTACATCTACGAAGGGAAAACTTATTTGAGTCACATAAGTTCACAGGGTGATGATGGAGAGAAGGATTGCCAAAATCTTCTCCGCTTCTTTGGCTGCCCATCGGTTTCTTTCTCCCGACACTTGCCGATCTTTCGGAGCTCAAAAAAAAGACACGAGAAGTAAACAAAAGTAGTGTAATGGTAATCACTGTATCCCATATTTGACCAATATAATGATCATGAACTGCATTTTTTGGGTACCTCTTTCTGGTTTCTCTGCCATTTTTGGAACCATTATCTGAAACTCATGGCTAACAGGCCTTTGCATTGAGTACATCCAGTACAAGGTGAATAGGTTGAAGAAGGAAATTATGGAAAATCTTATAGAAGTGAGAAATTCTAAGTGTAATGATGGAAGTTTGTGTAGCTATAAACTGCTAATTATTGCAATGACAGGATCCTGATGTTTTGTTCAAATGTCAAAATGGAGTTGCTACCAACTACTCAATGTAGCTCATTGACCATAAATCATGAAAACTCATCAAAATTCGGTAAAGAATGCACTTATATGGTTCACAAAGTTCATAAACGCTGTGGAATCGTGATTATTAATTTTAGTTTCGTATACATGTTTCCTGAAAAAACGTTTTTTATTCATGCTTGAGAATTATTGATAGATGAAACAAAAAATTTAGTTGTAAAATTTCATAAAGCTTAAGATATGTCCACTTAAACCGTATTATTATTAGTTCAACATGGGCAAAGTGAAAAATCAAAAACCATAATTTATTGATTAAGGAATGTATTTTAACCATTTAAGTTACGCTCAAGTTACACTCAGATCCGTAGCTATCAAGTCTTAAAAGAAAATCTGTATAATATTGTAAAAATGCAAAATTAGGAAGAGTTGGCACACAAATTATGGACCATAAAATTTACAGCAGCCAAAGAGGTATTGAGATAAATAGCTAAACTCAGATCAAAATGAAGACGTTTCCAAGAAGGAATTGGGGCCTTATATTTTGAGCAGATAAGGTTCCAATTCCAACTTCCTGCTTTCTCCACGCATTATCGTCTCTTACAGAGAAATGGCAGAAGCTGGGCACCTTGTAGCAGCTGGAAATGTCAACTCCATTTCAAGTTCATTCAATAAGGCTGCTGCACCCAAATTTGCAACTCAAGCATTCAAAATCAAAGCTTCTTCAAAGAGAAATGATATCTCCTTGGTAAGCAGATTCTCCTTTTCATCTTTCAGATTTCTGCAGATATCCATTTTCGAACACTCTTCTGAATCTGAACAGTTTCTCTTCACACAATTTTCTTTTTCATGGAAGGAAAACTTGGAGTGATCTATTAGTGTCTCTAGAAAGTATATTTCTTCATACAGTTCCTTTCCATCTCAAGACTTTTTGTTTTAATGAAGAGAAGAAGCAGCAAACCTCCACGGCGTCTGATCACAATATCAACAGCAGGAAGCATGTGGCAGGGGAAATGGAGCTGTGATTACCTGCTTTCCCTGCAAGACTTCAACTTAGAAGACTTAGTAGAAGATGAACACAAAAACGCACACGTTTTCATCAATCTCTGCATTGAGAAGGTAATTCCAATACTTATTATCCAAAAATCTATTTGAAGTTGTTTATAACAAAATTTAGTGAGCCTATGTCTGGTTGATAGTTTTCTAAAAGAGAATTATTCTTTATCTTCTGCTTGATGAACACAAACTTGAATCTTCCAACGCCAATAACATCTCAGATTGAACTATTGTTGGAGACGGGAAGGGACTTGTTTAGAAAGAGATTGAGACTTTTGTTTAGGTACGAGTGGGTTAGGAGAGAGAAAAGAGGACTTTTCTATACAAAGGAAAGTGGTAACGTGAGATCCCACCTTGATTGAGGAGGACAACGAACCATTCTTTGTAAGGGTGTGAAAACCTCTCCCTAACCGACGTGTTTTCAAAACTTTGAGGGGAAGCTCGAAAGGGAAAGCCCGAAGAGAATATATTTGCTAGCGTTGGGCTTGAGCTGTTACAAATGGTATCAGAGCCAGACACTGGACGATGTGCCAGCAAGGAAGCTGAGCCCTAAAGGAGGGTGGACACGAGACAGTGTACCAACAAGGAGGTTGGACCTCGAAGGGGATGGATTGGGAGGTTCCACATCAATTGGAGAAAGAAACAAATACCAAAGAAGATGCTGAGCCCCGAAGGAGGTGGTTGGGTGGGGGTCCCACATCGATTGGGGAAGAGAACAAAACATTCTTTATAAGAGGGTAGAAACCTCTCCCTACCAGTTACGTTGAAGGAAAGCCCAAAGAAGACAATTCCCTTTTTCCTTTTTCTTTTTCCTTCCATTATTATTGTTTTACATTTTTGTTTTTGAAGATGTACATGCTGAAGAACCCATTAATTAGCTCAAAGAGAGAATGGAGATTGAACAAAACTTTTTGAATCAATTTAAGAAATCCAAACAGCCAAAATGAGAAAATCCTACACAAAATGCTCTATCAGATTACTAGAATACTAACATTCCATTTATTTACCAGCACGCAAGTTTCGGGTTTACCGTGGATGGAAAGATCAACACATCCTTCACTCGAAAGTGCTGTACCTGTTCTTCACCATACTGCAGAGAGGTAGCTCTGTTAAAACAATCAAACAAATGATAATATCACATAACGTATAGTTCTACTTCCACAACTTTCTTTAATATGCAATTTGCAGAAAATGATGGCAGCTATTAGATTAAAAAGTATAGTAATCTTCACAATTTCCTTGTCATCTCTATCTCATCTATTCATGAGGGTTCAATTCAGCAGCATCCCAACCGAGGTTCTAACACCTACAATCATTTTAATCCAACAGATCAATGCAAATTTTAATGTACTTGTTCTGTCATCAAACAGAGCCAAACGGGAGACTACTCTTCCAGACATTGGAGGCGATGATCCATCGGTAAGTTTCTGAAGCTTTTGCATCTCTTCGCTTCAATCTCTAAGAGCTTTGGCACCCTGCTTAAAATTAAACAGGTGATCTACGTTAAACCTGGACTTGAAGCTGATCTAGATTCATTGGTACGTGACACAATTAGGCTTACCACCTCAACAAAGGTAAGAGTTGAATGTAAATAGGACTAGGTATCAATGACAATGACCATATCTAAATAGTACAAGAATCAATCGGAAGAACTTAACAATATAGGCATTTTCCAGGACACTTGCTCAGAGTTGTGTGAGAAATCTCAACCCTCAGTGCAATGTAAGTGGTCTTCATGTCATTCAAGCTTTCACACGCAATCAAAAGTTGGGACTAACAGAGAAATGTTAATTGCAGATATTGGAGCACAGAATGCTGCGTCTATAGACAAGAGGTGGTCTAGGCTTCTGGAGCTTAGAAAATCTCATTCATAGATAACCAACAATATATAGTACATATTTTGATGGTTGTTCACAAGGCTTTTATAACATGATTGCCCATTGGTAAAATTAAATTATTTATCATGGTTTCTAAGCCAATATCATCATAAAAGTGGTTGGCCTCTTATTGAATAGAAGTGGAACTACAATTAGTCTTGCCTTAACAATTATATTTCTCTTTCAAGTAATGGGAGACCCTATAAGTTACTACAGCTAGTAGGTAAATCATATAATCGTCCTTCTTTTCACCAAACCATTTATAAGATGTTTCAAATCAGTGGTAATGGTAACATGGCTTAGCTAAACCAACCAGGACATCCAACAACCGAATGCCGGATGCACAGCTTGAAGATATTGTAAAGTTACTAGCCATCAATGATGGCAACCTTCAAAGGTCATTATCCCACTTTTTGCAACCCCCCCAGAAGAAAAAAACCATATCATGTATCGGCAGCAAGGAAATTCCCAGGTAGTGACACCTGCGTTAAAAAAAAAAAAAAAAAAACTGGCTTAGTCATCAAGTAGCTGTCAAGGCATCTCTACTTACAGCCGAAAGTTCAAATCCTCCCACCCCTTTGTAATGTAATAATCTCAAAACTACATTAAAAGGTGAAGAGAGTTATAAAGCTTTTGCCTACCTTCTCCCCAAGTTTAAATGCTGGAAGACCCTTGTATGGGCATGTACTGCACCGAAAAGCGTCTCCGAGTCCACACTGAAAGTTGTATTGACATTAGCATGCAGACCCAATAAATAATAAGGTAGATGAATTGCAAGTGAAAGCAAAGAGACTGAACAGAGAGGCATAACATTAGTGGCAGAAATGAATAATCTCCCTTTCCATAAAAACATGAGGATAATCCAATTGATGCCATTTTTAAAATCATGAAGTAAATAGATTCTATCCATAAAGAAAATATGAACTAGATTTAAAATTATGAGCTTTTGTTACAAACAAATCTGTGGTCAATTAAGTATTTTACTTACACTGCCACATGCAGATTGAGGATTTTCCAACAAATCTGGAGTCAATCCCAGTTTTTCTACTTTCTCCTCTGCTTCAGCCCTACCACAAGAGCAGTTCTTGCAAGCTTTCCTTGTGCTGCCAACTTCACAGTCACCAACTGTACAACAAATCGAACAATAAATGGTAACCAACACTGCCTTCTACTAAATAAAATTCAAATGTGATATATGTCAATCATTTCATTGTTTACCTAACGGTAGCTGGGGTTTCTTCAAATCCTCCTCAGTCAATAAACTATCTTCATCGATCAAATCAGAATCATCATCAAGCTGAATCTTTGGTAAGCTTTTTGCCGACTTCTTAATAGAAAAAGAGGAGCCAATCTTCCAAGAAGGCTTTTTCGCTTTTATCTACGTACAAACAAGGTGCAAAAGTAATATAGCGTGCTACTTACAAGAAGTCAAAACAAAATTAACGTGAATTTGGTGAAACCAAATGGTTAAAGTTAAGGAAATCCTGGAGATGAGATGCCTTCCAACCATCTTTACATTGAGAAGTTGATGGAAGCAACATGAAACAAAGTATTTGGTCACAAATTACCAGCCATTTTCAACATTACTAAAACGTAGGACAGTGGTTCCGTCGATGGGGTAGAGGGGGCTGTCTAAAGACTCTAAACTAAATGATATCTGAATCTTACCACGAAATTCTCTATATCAGATGGAGAAGCTAATTTCTTCTCTGTTACTTGAGCTTCTAGAAAGCCTGTTAAAAGTAATCTTCTCACCATGGCAGGGGACTTCAAAAAAAAAAAAAAAAAAATGAGGGTAATAAATCTGTCTCTGAATGAATGTTCCAAATGTAAAAAATTACCAGCTATTCAGTAATTACCTCATCTTTCTCAACTGCAACAGATTGTGAAGTCTTGTAAATAAGGATCGTCCCATCAGGCTTCAGAACTCTTGAGATTTCCTCACACAACCGATCACTTGGAAAATCAGATCTACAGATAGAAATGACAACATCCATGGATGATGCTCCGAGAGGCAGCTTATCTATCATAAATCAACAACTATCAATAACACACTCATTATATCACGTGAACCTATCAACTCCTCATGTGCATGAGACCAAGAAAACACATAAGAACAAGAAGTAAATTTGGAGGGATGAAGATTAAAAGTAAACCATGACATTAAGTTAGCAGATAACTAACAAAATGCAATGAAAAAGTTGGACTAACAGGGAGTGGAAACTGCTAAAAACATTGAAATGTCACTGGTCTGCATGAAAGCTATCACATGAGACAAGAAATCTCGACTCGGAAGACACTGACCACTGGGATTTATTTTCAGCTACTCCGAAAGCTATGGCTTTCAGGATTACCGAAAGAGTTTGACACACATGTAGAGTGTGTATATATTTGTTTTAATTTTGAGTGAAAATATAGAAAAGGAGCTGACATCATTCTCGTTTTATCCTTCCAAGTCACTTATCAGATATCAGTAAGGCTGTTTATTTTGAGGAAACATAATATTTCGTTAAAATAATGAAAAAAGCCAGTGTCGGTATGTTCATGTCATCACTATAACACCAATTTACACCTTCAGCTTTCAAAATGAAATGCAAACTGCACAAAACCGTTGAACTAAATATCAAATTGATCGAAGTGTTGACTAAACAGCCCATGAGAAGGCATTAAAAAACTTACTTAGAGAAAAGGCTTGAGTGATTATTTGTGAATCACACTTTTCAACATATTCATTCCCAATCTCTTGTAAAGCATTAATAACAACGCTTGTAGCCAGAACAGCATCATCGGTAATTGCCAGCACACTCTTCATAGTGGTGTCCTACAATCACGAAGTTATGTACTTCATTCACGTTAAGGAAGAGGTGGATTAAACTAAGAAGAGAATGAATCCCATAACTTCACAGCATAAACAAGAGAAACTTAGAAGAATAAGCAAAACCAGCTTCATCTAGCACATCAACAATTATACTGACGAATAGTCTATACTTCATGAAAAATATATTAAATTTGGAAAACTCTGAAGAACTTATAAGTTGTCAATGAAAAAGACCTATTTGTGCTTTCTCTATGGTGCAAGGCCAAGAAAACGCTCGATCATTTTTTCTCTAATATGAGTTTGCTCTTAATTTACTTAGCAGTTTCCCATAGTGGTTTGATGTTTGCTTGTCTTTCCAAGTGACCCTAAATCCTTGTCATTTTCTAGAAACGTGTGGAGTTTCTATAGAAGTATGGAGGATTTTTAGAAAGGGATAGTCTCAGTCCACCTTGAGAAGTTTGCAAAAGAAACACAAACAAGACAATTGAAAAGCGGATTACGACAATTTCTGTATACGATGGGATAAAGTCATTAAATACAGGTATCGTCTTCTTTTAGCATTCTCCATGTAATTGAGATGTTCAAAGTTTTTACAGTTTTATTGCTCAGTCTATTCATTGATAGGATTTCTTGGCTCTGTAGATTTCCATTGGAGGAGACGACTCTTTGGCATAAATCAAAATCAGTATGATGTAATACGCGTACCTATAATTGGGTTTCCATTTGTTGATCCTCATCTGTATTGAAAAACCCCTGGGAAATTGATTGTCATTGCTAGCAATAAGTGAGGGGACTTGTGTTTGGAAGGATCCCTAAACTTAATCTAAGACTATTATTCATCCCAAAGTTACCTTACAAATATGGTTGTTTTTGTGAGTAAGCTAATAGTTGACTGGGATGAGGAGGCAGTTAACTGATTACGTGTGATAGAACGTATCATTAGATATGATTTGTTCATTTTTTAAGACCATGAAATCATCATAGTTAAAGTTAAACCTCCAAAAACAGATGCACATTAGTGGAGACATATATGCAAAAAATCCTCTCGTGCCAATATCAGGTGATATGTAACAAATCAGGGAGGTTTTTGGAAAGGCCTCTTTGCTTTTTCACCAACTTTTCCTAGACTCTACAACAATGTTTTTATTGGAACCTTGCTTAAAAAAAAGAATTTAAAGGATGATGAGTCCAAAGGTCGCCTATTCCTTAATTGCTACTCCAACTCTCGCTTCTGGGGTATAGGCTACCTTCCCTTATACAAGAAAATAATCCTTTCAAGAGAGAAATTAAGAACTTGTGGCTCGGCATTCCAAGGACCTTCATATAGGGGAAGGGATATGACTTAGAAACAAAATAACTTGAGAGAAAATTTCGCAGTCCATCTATTCTGAGTGTATGATCCCTTATCTGATTACGAAAGTGAAATTCTTCACCAAAATGTTCATCCGAACAACCCCAATGGAGAAAAACAGAAGAAAAAAAGCAAAAAAAATCATCCCATACACAAATTATCTACCATATCAAACAAACACAAATTCCAAATAATTGCATATCAGCTACTATTCCATTGAATCAATCATAAGACGAAGAAGCTGAAATTAAAAGAAAAGACAGAGAAATGAGATAATACCGAAGAGAAATAGCGGGCTGGCGGTGGGCGAGAGATGAAAAGGCAGGACTCAGAGAGAAAATCGTGAGAGAAACGACCATAAATATGCTTGGGCAAGAAGCTTCCGTTACTTCTTGCGTATAAATAATGGGCCGAAGTAGAACTGTACACAGATTGGATTGGGTCAATTTGGAGAAATTTTACGAATCAACCCAAAAATAGGTGGGTTTGGGGGCAGTTTATGAACCCTAATAAAACAAGCTACGAAATTTACAATAACAAGATGAAGTCATAAACGGAAGAAAGACAGCGGCGGCAGCACTGAACGGAGAGAGAAGGCGGCGGCTTCGCTGAATGCTGAAAGGGAGGCGAGGAGGAGCCGGCGGGAAGGAAGATTTGAGTGCGTTTATTTTATTAGCTAAATTAATAAAAATACAATTAAACCTTTTCAAAATTTAAATAATTACATTTAAACTAAAAGAGTTAAAAAAATAACTTTGGAATGAAATGGTTCCTTTTGAGTTTTAAAAGTATTTAAAATGTATACCAACATTTTAAAAAAAAATTTAAAAAAAAAATTATTTAAAAAAAAAAAAAACTTTATAAATTATAACAAACTTTTGATTAAAAAAATAATAATTTATGAACGTGGATAGACAGTATTTTTTTTCAAATTTTTTTAGATGTTAATGCTATTTTAAAAAATTTAAGAATATTTTTTAAATAACGTATTTTTAAATTTTTTTAAAAAAGTTAAAAAATATTTTGTGCGAATATATATATATTTTTAAGTTTAAGGGGTAATATTTAAACTCTTAAAAATTTAAGGAGTATTTTTTTTTTAGACAAAAGACAAACTTTAAGATTATTTGATCTTTATGGTATGATGAGTTCGATGATATGTTTGAGATAGGATATGAGATTGATGCGATAAACGTAATGTAATGATACGACTGAGTTATGTTCATGAAGTGATATGTTTAGGTTATGTATAGCGATATGATTATGGTAGGTTGATAAAACGATATAACTAGGGTACGTTCATGAAACGATATGACTATGATACGTTCTTGAAACGAGATGCTAGGATATGTTTGGGAAACGATATGACTAAGATATGTTCATGAAAAGATACGACTATGATATGTATAGAAACGATAAGACTTTGACAAGTTTAGAAAACGATATGACTATGATATGCTTATAAAATGATATGATTTTGGAGTGTTTACAAAATGATACGACTGTGATATGATATGATATGATATGATATATATATATGGTATGATATGTTTGATGATTTGATATGACTATGATATATTATGTGAATGACATGATATATGCTATGGTATGATAAGTTTGATGATGTGATATGCTTTATGACAAGATACATTGGAAGATGCGTTATGCTTACATTAAGATGCATGTGACATGATAAAATATGCAACATGAATGATATATACATTATGATATGATTGACATGCGAATGAAAAATTGACATATTATACAATCTCGATATATGCATGGAAGATATGATAAAATGATAAGATATGAAGGAAGACGTAAACGGGATGGTATATGATAATGAAAATAGAAAAATGTTGGGACCTCATGCATCATTGTGTGTTCATGCATCGGGGGATACCTCTTACTATGGTACAAACACGTACATTACGAGGTACGAAAACGATCATTATGTTTACCATAATGCTGCTATGACAACCGCTATTCCTAACAGGTGTCCACAGCTACTAGAGAATGCTCGCCCGACTAGGAAAAGGGCTCAGAAGGTGTGTAAACTAACTGGTGGGTCCATCCTGGCACGTGTGTAGAAATTAGTACACATCCAATTAACTGTTTAGGATAGTCGTCGTAGGAAATAAACTAATATGATAGATCTCATTCATGATTGTATGTGTTTGCATTTGACCTGCAACTCGAGCCCACATACATCGGGTAGATGCATTTACCTTCTTACACTTAGGCTAAAATACGATGTTTTTGGCATAAATGTTTATTTATTTTCATTTAGTATTTCATTGTGTCCTTTTAAAACCGTTTTCCAACAAGTAAGTCTAAGATACTGTTTTAAGATGAAATTTAGTTTTATTTTAAAAATACCCGTAGGTATTTTTAAACCCTTTTAAATTATTTTTTAAATAAAATATTAAAAATTCTCTCCAAAAATGAACTAAAAATTGAGTGAAAGTGTAAAGTTGGAGATATTTTTATTAATTTTACTTAAAAACTATATAAATTAAAATGAAATAAACTTAAACCAGAATGATATTTTGGATCTTGATGACAAATTATTTTAGTCCCATTTAGAGAAAAGGCTTGATTGAAAACTTAAAAATAAAACATGAAAGGCCACTTGTGGTTGATATTTTGTAGTTGCATATCCATTCTATAAAGATTTGGTATCATTGTTGTCTCCATGATGCAGAATTCTTGCAGGAAGTGATAGGCAATATGTATCTGTGGCCCCAAAATGTACAAAGAAGAGAGCACCAAATGAAAACAAAAAGGACAAGTGAGATGGAATGGGGTTGCTATGCTAAATGTTCGAGTCTCGACCACCTGACACTTCCTGGCATCTCCTGTGACCTAAACTTATGCTACTTCCTTGACTTGAGTTGTTTTTTTTCTTATAAACGAACACATTTTTTTCAAGTCATTAGACATAAGATTGATCTAGATCAATTCCGTATGATCGATACATGTTTTCTGCTTGATTTGTGTTGCTTTCAGAAGGTTGATCCACTTTTCTTATGAACCAAGACCGTTTTTTTTTTTTAATCAAGCCTATCTTACTCACATGTTTGTCGCTCAATAGAGTGTAGAGTGGATTGATCTAAACTAAGCATGTGTTACCATGAAATTTATATTGAATGGGCTCACATGTTTCAAATCATTAAAAGTGGAGTTACTCTAGAATAAAAAATGCCTAACCAATGAGCTCCTATTCAATGGACTATCGAAAGACATTATATTAATTAACATATGAACTATCAATTTTTAAGATTTTTTTAACCGTGTTGTTCCGTACTTTTATAGTCGTAAGATCATTTTTATTCTAATGTAGTATCATTTCATTTATCGATCCCTTTGTATTATGCTTGGAGTTATAAAAAAAAATTGTTAAATTATAACTTTAGTTTATTTATGTTGCAAAGACTTATTAGACATAAAATCAAAAGCTCAATTGATATTTTTCAAAATACAAAGATCTATCATATTTAAGGATGAAAATTTATCGACCCAAATACCAATACCAATTTATAAAAATTATTCAATGAACCTACTACAATGTGCCGCCTTATAATAAACATTAGTGGTAGATTCAAAAACCTGCATGTCCCTTAGTAACTATGAAATATAAATTTGATGTACTTAAACATGCATTGAAAAAAACCGTCTTGTTACATTATGACGGTCTCATTGAATAATTCCTCGTTGACACAATGGTCTATTTCCAATCGAATCAACTAATAAGAACTATTTCCAATCGAATCAACTAATAAGAACTATTTCCAATTAAAATGTGAGAGCATCAAATTAAAAATCAAACTCCATTTTTGGATAGAACTTAATAAAAACAAATGTAAAAGAGAGAAAAATGGTCTCTATTCTATCATCCCAATACCCTTCCAATAAACATAGCCTCAACTTAATCATAACTTTAGCTATGAATACTGTCTTGAGATTGACAAATTTTAATCAGTTTAAACACATTCTGAAGTAGAAGATTCACTACATGGCGACTCAAAGAAGGAATTCAAATTCAATATTCTTTAACCGATGCACCATAGTCTGTATATACATTGACCCTCTCTAGCAATGCTTACAACAACTAAACAATATTAGATTCCACAAACAAGAAAACAGAATACACTGAAACAAGGGAGCCGTGATTTGATACAGATGACTTATAACAGGTGAATTAATAGAAATGTGTTTCAAAAAAATATCCAAACAATTCACTAACTTTCTTCAGATACAATTTCTTCTTATACGCTTGTGTGCAAATTGATACAGTGAGTGAGATGAATAGAACTTACGAGTTTGACGAGTCACCGGAAGGCGCGGGTCGGGCATTTAATAGATGCTGGAGGGCTTTGACAACAATGCTCATGTTTGGCCGGAAATCTGCTTCATACTGCACACACAGGGCAGCAACAGCTGCTAACTGCAATGAAGTTGCATCAGGTATTAAGTATAGGTTCTTGTTACAGCTAGTAAAATATGGCAAGATCCTCAGATTTCTTTTAATTTGTCTTCCTGATCTTCACTTTCTCAAGCAAAATTAGTTCCCAAAACATTGACAGACCACTTTATAAACAATATACGGTAGGTCACATTGGGTTGATAAACAATTTAGCATCTACAAGAAGCTTTTGAATGAATTCTAAATGCATCAGATGAACACAGACCAGAACTCCACAAAATGCTCAAACTCTGCCAATTCAAAAAAGAAATGGAGAATTGCTTAAGCATTATTCGAATTACCTTTGCTACAGCCTTTGGAGGGTAGTCTCCGCCAAGCCTTCCATCGACACACTGCCTAACTTTATCTTCACTCAGCTTTGGTGTAGCCTGATTCATTAAGACGACAATGTAAGTTAACTTTCATGCGGAACAGATAAAGAAAACAGGATAAAATGAAGAGGCAAGAAAGCGGGAAAAAGAAGGGGAAAATGTGAAAGCCAAGGCGGAGAAGGACAAAAGAAAATCACCCAAGTAACTAGACTTTGTTGTCCTCGTGGTAGCGTAGGATCTACAGGTTTTCTCCCTGTCAGAAGTTCAAGCAAGACTACACCAAAGCTATATACATCACTCTTGGCATTCAATTGACCAGTCATAGCATATCTGCCAAATAGATCAATTATAATTTGAGTTAAAAATTCTCTTCCAGATGTGCCAGCCGGAAACACTACGGTGACATATTAGATGTTAGCAACATTGAAGAGTAGCTCAACAGTGAATTTCAGACACTTTCAAGTTTCTTGGTTCACTTAACATAAGATTATGTCACAACTCCCAAGAAAAAGGGTTGGAGATGAAATGTTATTCTTGAAGGTGGATAGTGAAGTAGGCACAACTGTGTTTAAGTCGAAATCCAATAAAACCAAAAGAAATAGAATTCACAACAGAAAAATGTTTATAGTAGTAAAAGGCGTTTGAATTTTAGTTTCTTGATTGACTAGAGTTAGACAGCTTACTCAGGAGCATGATAACCAAAAGTTCCAAGAACACGGGTAGAGTGAAGACGTGCTGCCATATCAGGAGCTTGATTGGACAAATCAAAGTCGGCGATTTTAGCAACATCATCATCAAAGATGAGTACATTGCTGGACTTAATATCACGATGGATAATGTGGGTCTCAGCCTTTTCATGCAAATACTCAAGTCCTCTTGCAGCCCCAACAGCGATTTTCACACGTTGTGCCCATGATAGAACGGGACCTGGCTGTGCTCCTTTCACTCCTTTTCTTCCTGTGTAAAAAGTGCATTATAATACCTAAGATTAATAACTTTGTCTTAATATACATGTACAGGAACAGAAATTAACTTAGAAAACATATAAACTTCTAAAGCTTTTGATCAGCAAAGTTTTCGCATGATAATACGTACCATGAAGAATATCATGAAGCGATCCATTAGAAGCATACTCGTATGCAAGTATTCGGGAACTCCCATCAACGCAATAACCAAGCAATTGAACAAAATTTCCATGCTTCAGCCTCGATACCATGGAGACCTATACATTTATCATCTTTTAGCCTTGATAAACATAAATGATAACAGATGGTTTATTTTTTGATTGTTGTTGGGGAGTGGATATGTATAGAAACCTGTGCTAAAAACTCATCATTAGGCTGTTTGCTAGCATCCAACTTCTTGATTGCAGCACGCTGCTCGTTTTTAAGCACCCCATAGTATACTCTCCCATATGAACCCTCTCCAATCAAAGCTTCATTTCCAAAGTTGTCTGTTACTTCCGACAGTTCTTCGATGGGTATGGTAGGCACTAGAATTGGTTGCATTTTGACAGCCTGAGTAACTGCTGGTGCAGCTTCTGTATTTTGATAACCTCCATTGTTTCCTATAAGAAAATGTTCAATATAAGAACTACAAACTTAAATGAGTTACGTTATTTCCATAGAAAACGTCGTCGTAGCAGCCATCGTTGGAGAGGGGGAAGGTAAATTCAATCAGTAGAAACAAGTGGGAAAACAACTTGTTTGCAAAATTATTCCCTTTTAATTGTTACAAGATATGTTTCCAACTCTTATGATGGTGCTAAGCGAATACCTATATTCTGTTTTGCTGCATACATGCCTCCATGGTCAGCTGCTTTCTGAATTTCATCTTCCTCACAGCAGCTAAAGCAGCTCATCTTTTTCCACTAATTGATGCCCTAACTGACCAAAGTGAGCATTCAATTATCTCTTAACTGGGCAAAGAATCTCTATCAAATAAACAAAATTACACAAAAGAGGGGACAATTTCTTGAGAGGCTGGCCAATCGCTACATAAAACGTAGCTAGCTTGCTAAAATCAAATTTAAGAACTTCTTATACCATGGAATAAAACGTAGAAATTAAATCAAATTCCCAAAAACGCACCAAAAGTCTCCACAACAGTTTTCAAAAACTTTAACACACATTTAAATAAACATAAACTCCTTCACCAAAAGTGAGCCACACGAAAAGTTCAAAATCTTAAAATGCATCAAAGCCTTACTTTGGATCTACCAAACTACTTTAATATTAACGCCATAAAAAAACATTTCATCACTTCAAACTCAAAGAATCACCGCACAGACTACAGCCGATGCGCATCAACACTTCCAGTTCAACCGTCAAATTTCCAGATCAAACAAGTAGAAGTCGATAAACCAACAAATTAATTAAAAGAAAAGTCCAAACAACAACAACAACAACAACAAGTCAATAAACTCAAATTCATCAAAATCATCATCATCGCCTCTAATTTTCCAAAACCAAGCCATTCATCGAGAATACAATACAAGATCACAACAAGCTAGAATCAACACCAGGAAGAGCTTAACATCAGTAAAGAGATCCATCTATACCAGAAAAACAGAGCAATCCGAGAAACAACAAGAGGTGAAAACCTCGATCGGAGTGAGATAAACTGTAAAAGAAGACTATAGTAGCAGAGTATCGACGTTCTGGTACTTCGTGATCTGAGCTCCGTAGCCGGCGAAGATTGCGTAGCGCATTATTTTCTGTAAATTTATATCTCTATTCGTTTTTTTTTTTCATTTATTTTCTCACAGGAATTTGTTTTTGCCTTTTTATTATTATTATTATTTTCCTTTCCTTTCCTTTCTTCCTCTCTCTCCAGTTGAAATCCTAGTCAAATTTCACGTCCTACCATAATAGGCCCCACCTGTAAAAAGTTAAAATTTTATTTTTATTTTTATTTTTTAGAAGAAAAAAAAAATTATACGCTTTCAATTAAAACTAAATCAATTAAGAATTAAATTACAAACTTTTATAATTTAATGAGACCCTTTATTAGAATTTCGTTTAATAATATTTCTTTAAATATAAAATTAATATAAATTATAAAGAAATGTGATAATTAAATATACCGTATCAATTTTTTAATTAAATTTTACTTTGGGTTAAATTTAAATTTCAAACTTTGAGTCAATCCATAGGATAAGGAGTTGACTCAAAGTTTAAAAACTAAATTTTAATTATTATTTTTCTCATTTTTCTAAAATTGACAAATAACTATTTAAAAAAAATACAATATTGTAAATAATATTCCATGAGATTCTTTTACCGTTTTATCTGTTTTTACTGACTTGGGTAAATGTGTCATTAATTTTTAATTAGTTACCTAAAATAATAGTGTTTTTATTTGGTTAGTTTGACTTTTATTTTTCATGAGATTTCTTTTATGGTTAGTTGGCCGTTTATTTGGATAGAGGATAGAAAACAAAAAATTAATTAACCAAATTAATAAATAAATGTTATTTTCATGTATTTTTTATGGGAGTTGACCGTTTGTTTGACTTTTTTTTTTTTTTTTTTTTTTTTAACTTCCAAAATATTAATTTTAATTCATGTATTTTTTTTTTATGATCTTGAATTTAATCTCTACTTTTAGTTTATTTTTATTTTTATTTTTAATTTTTTTTACGAACTTATTTTTCATGTATGATATGACTATTACGTATAGAAGTCAAACGTTCTCAATAAAGTCTTTAAAATAATATAACAAAAAATAAATAACGGTGAGTTTAAATAAAATAAAGAAGGAAAAAAAAAAACAATGTCCTAGTTTTAACTTAAAGGGCTACCAACAACGTAAATGCATTTATCCTAGCTTCAATTTCTTGGCTGTCACTGCGCATTGTTATCCGTACAGAGGTGTATTACTCTTACCTGAAAAACAAGAGTAATATGTTATTTAAGTATTTTAAGAAATACTCCGCGAGTAACTCCAATATTGGAGTTAGGAAATGCAATCACATGCAATTATGTTTGAAACCGACCCTTTCATAAAATATCATGACATGACATTGGTCTCTACTTCTAGTTTTGGCGTAATTGGATGTGTATTACTTTCTCACACACGACCCACATACGCACACATGGACCCCTAGGCGAGTCCATATACGTACTCCTAGACCTGGCCTTTAACTAGCGTACATTCACGTTGTCAAAATGCCATAGAAGGAGGAGTGCACAGAGTATTATGGTGTACATAATATTGTAACATAACATCGTAGTGTACACATCCGTACTAATTATAGTGGGAAAGTATCTGGATGCACATACAAGATGCATGAGGTCCCTATGACTTAAAATCATGGCCGGTATATGTAATGCAAGTTATACCTTATTTCATTTCAATATAACTTAATCATTTCATATTATCTCACACTGTGATGTATAACATGATTAACATGTTCAATAACATATCACAATTTCACATATCATAACATGTCAATATGATATTTCATATCATAGTATATCTCATAATTACAACATAACATAACATATCGAATTTCATGGCATAGCATACTCATCTCACAGCAACATCATAATTAAATAGGCCTTAAACAGTCACAAGACAAAGGATATGTAAGGGCCACAAGGCACACGTCTTTCATGTTTTAAACAATTCAACAAACCAAATCAATTGTAAAACCACTTAATTTGTTTAATTCGGGGTTGCTAATTTATCGTTGGAGCTACTCCAAATCTATCCCTTGAAATCGAAGTCAATCTATGTAAATCCACAACATTGCGTTAGTACATGTTTCGTAGCTTAATCTACCTAATACTCACAATTAAATGTCTAATTTATTTTTTGTATACTTGAAATTGGCCAAATTGTGGCTATACTCATCTCAAAAAATTTTAAAAATGCCAAAATTGACTCTTATAGGATAAAAAATGATAAGAAAGGGGACCAAAATAGTGGAACATGTTAAAAATTGTGTAAACCAAGCCATTTGAGTTGGATACGTTCATTGAGCCAGAGCGGAGTCACACACCGGAGGCAAGCCACAAACGAGCCGTGACTAATGGTCGATTGATGCACGGGCTGCACGTGGAGATTTGGCTTTGGATTAGCTTTTAGGTAGTTAGGTCGAGGTGCGGGTCGTTGGGTCAATATGCGGGTCAGTTTGGGGCGATGGTTATGGGGCAGCAAGCTTGCAATTGGGTTGGGTTGAACAATAGTGGGTCGAGGAATTGCATTGCATTGGCCTCGACCGATAAATTGTATTGTGATAATCAAGTAGCATGGCATATAATAGCCAATCCAGTTTTTCACGAATGTACGAAGCACATTGAAATAAATTGTCATATAGTTCAAGAAAAGTTACAAACTAGAATCATCAAACCATGCCATGTTTCGTCTAAAATGCAATTGACAGATGTTTTCACCGAACATTTGGGAAGACATCAATTTGATTCTTCTAGAAGAGAAGTCGGGTTTTATAACTTTAATCCATTTGTATATTTTCTCTCATTTTTAAGAGTTAGCCAGTAACTTATATTCTACTTAAACACTAAGAATACCATTTTCAATCCTACTTATGTTTCTTATTCTCAGTTCGTAGTTGAAGCTTTTTTTTTTGTCGGTCAATTCAACCCTACTTTTAATTATTACAAAGATTAAATTTATTGATATTTGTAACATATGTCGGTGATATGCTATGACTTCTAAATATTTAATATTTAAGTTATATGAGATTTTAGTTAATAATGTGGGGATACGTAGATAATTAATTTTTTAAATAATTATAAAAGATAAATAATCCGACCATTCCAAATTTAAAATTTTGAGTTAGTAAAAAAATAAATATAATAAATATTGACATTACAACAAAAGTGAAATAAAAAATATTATTATAATATATTTTTATCTAAATTGAAGTTGTACGTGCATGCCAAAATTTATTTAATATAAAGGTGAAATAAAAATATTATTATTAATTTAAAAGGATGTAAATATTTAATTAGCTATTAGATAGCAATTTATTTATTTAGTTTTAAGCTGCCGTAATTGACTTTTGTGCCACACGCGCCTTCTGGTCTTCGAGCGCGTCGTTAAGGTCCAAGGCAGAATTCAAAAAAAAAAAAAAAAAAAAAAAAAAGGTAGTTACGTGTCAGTATTTCATTGGGTGTAGAGGATGTTGTCTCCATCTCTACCTAAATTCCAGAATTGTCCTTTCCGCTATCCTTATTGGAAAGCTTTTTTCTCTCTCATTAAATATATATATATATATTTTTTTTTTTAAATTTATAAATTATGTATTTAATAGAATTTTATTTAAATTATAAATTTAGTGTAAAGTTTTGAAATATGAAGTTTCATGTTAAAGGGACCGTCAAAGAATAAGTGGTCTCGAGACTAAACTACACTGTTATAAAGAATACGAGCACAAGAAACATAAAAAATATGAACGATTAATATGATTATGCATCTACAACTTATTCCACACAACGAGCCAGACAATGAAAATACTTCAAGACCAAGACACCAAATGATGTCTACGACACAAAAACTTCCAGACATTAGTGACCAAAAAGACTCTAGAATGACCAAAAAGTCAAATCGCACGATCCTCCCTGTTAACCTTACCACCATAAATTGTACCTTCTCCACTATTCAAAAGGAGTTACTCGTAAACTTTGGCATGAATGAAACTATCTACTTATGAAATAACCACTGTATTGTAGTGGTAAATTATAGAGCCCTCCAATCGAAGGTCAAACTAAACAGAACAACGGACGACCATTCCCAATCGTCTGGATTTATCATTTTGGTGTAGGTAATCACTGCCACACGAAGAGTCCAAAGAGTAGCTTGATGCGTTGTGATCTTTCATCTTCACATCCATGTGCTACCTTGCACTTCCCATGTGATTTTTCATGTGTTCGGTCTAATGTGTTCATCTAATGTTCTACGTGGCTTAAGACATCTATGGAAGGAATTCATGTAGGGATTTGTTTACTCTTGTAACAACCCAAACTCACCGCTAGCAGATATTGTCTTCTTTGGGCTTTCCCTTTCGGGTTCCCCCTCAAAGCTTTAAACGCGTCTACTAGGGGAAGGTTTCCATCCCCACCAAATCCACTTCCTTTTAGGGCCCAGCATCTTTACTGGCACACCGCCTCGTGTCTACCCCCTTCGAGGAATAGCGAGAAGGCTGACACATTGTCCAGTGTCTGGCTCTTATACCATTTATAACAACCCAGATTCACGCTAGCAGATATTGTCCGAGTTATGTTAAGAGTCTTTTTGGGTGAGTTTGGTTGTTTTTTCTTTATCATTGTTTTGTAACTTGTGTAGTTGTGGTTTTTTGGGCCAAAGAACAAATTCTATGGGCTTATGGGCCAATTTTCAAATGGCCCAATTTCAATTTTTTTTTCTTCTTATTTCTATGTTGAAATTTAATTTCTAGAAAATATCCAGAAATTTAAAGATAACAAAATCTAATTTTATATACACAATTTATTGTAATGAAAAAAATATTTAAAAATGACGTCAGCCTAATGTCAAAAATATTATAAAAAATCTTTTAGACGTTTAGATTAGATCAATATTTCCTCCAATGAAAAATAAACCTAATTATCTTTTTTTAGAATATCACGTCATAAGTGAGCTGATTTTAGTAGAAACGTTAATTTTATGTCGGGTCAATTAAATAAATAAATAAAAGTCTTTTCGTGCCTAATCTCTTCTTTTCAAAAGAAGAATCACGAGAAATTTTGTGATATTGTTGTATATATAAATGGAAAAAGTACCTGATTTTTTTCTTTTTCAATATTCACCGCTCCATTAAAGACGAGGATCGAGAATTTTTAATTATCATTGAAAAGGAGATAATACTCCATAAGAGTGAACACCAAACTACCTAAGATGCTTAGTCCTTTTCATTCCACTCTTCCATTTTTACCCCTCATTTTATAGAAAGAGAGGGGTGAAGAAATATGTTTTATTGGGTACCCTTTTGCACATGAGGCACTCACAAGTAGTCAACTGTGTCAATATGTTTATTTTATTATTATTATTTTTTTTAATATTTTTTTTTTTCAATTTTGGTAATTTTTTTTAAAGAATTGATTAGATTCACAAATAAAAAGTTTTATATATTTTTTTTAAACCGACATGTCCCGTTTGGAATTAATTTTTGTGAAGAATTGAAACAAGGCCTACCTGTTTAGACTCGTGATAAGATAACAGATATCAAATTTATCCGTGGAATTAGTTAGAGTAGGGCTCTCATTCTTTTAAGAGTACTATCTTTTTAATCATAAATGGCGGGCCTAGAGAGAGAACATTATTATTATTATTTTATTATTATTATTATTATTACTTCGGCATATATGTGCTCCGACATTCTCCTACATCTCGTGCAACATCATCATGCCACTTCTTATTTCTAAGAGTCAAGACTATCCCCACAGACTAACACGGGAGAAAGTTACCCGACATAAAATTGCTCAAAACATGCCTGCATAATTTTGAAATTTCTATGATTGAGCAACGGAAAAGAAAGATGAATCTTATTTTTCCGAACTACATCTTATTGGGAGATGTACCATTCTAATACCATTTGTAACAACTCACGTTGCAGGAGATGTAAGAAATGTCAAAGCTATTAGGTGTTGAATCATAATCCAAATCTTGAACGTGATAGTTACATTTAATTTTATTTTAAAATTATCTTAAAATTAAAAATATATTATTTAAATTTCTTATTATAAAATTAGATTTAAACCTAAAAAAAATAAAGAAAAAACAGAAAAAAAAAAAAAAAAAAAAATCCCTCAGATCCAGCTTGCTAATGGGTCCAAACCACTTTTCGGCATTATTTATTTATTTTCCCTAATTTGAGGTTTATTTAAATAATTAAGATTTGACCATTTTTAAATGAATCTTTTGGAATTTTCTTTATTTTATTTTATTTTCAAAATTTAGTTAGTTGATAAACTGTATTCTATTTAAACGTTGTGAATATCAATCAAAATTGAATCTTCCATCCCAATTCTATTTCTCATCCAACTTTGTATGTTTACCTACTAATAATATTTTCAGATCTATTCACTTTTTTGAGCGGTAGATATTGTGTCATAAAAAAGACTCGAATATTAAAAGGCCTAGACATATTTTCAAATAGCTCGATTAAAAGGCAATCAAAGAATAAATATTATTACATAGAACACAACCAATAAGAACCGTTAAAATATTATTACTAGTCTAATATGGTAAAACACAATAATTATATGAAATCAGAAATTTTTTTAAAGTATGTTAGAAATAAATTGTCTAACCTCTGCAATAAATACTCGTATTTTAATATATTTTTAAGTATAATTCGTCGAATAATAGTAGATAAATGAGAAAAATAAAAGGAAATTACAAATTTGTTTGAAATTATAGGAAAAAAAATGTCATTTTTTTATGGGTAAAGATAAGGGAATAATTGGAGGATCCTTGTGGGCACTTCATGCTTCCTACCTACCGGTTCATCCACTCACGAAGAAAACAATGCCTAATTTGCCCAATACATTATTTTAGGTCTAATTTTTTTATTTCGTTCATATACACGAATTAGAGCGATTATGAGGATATGATAATTAAAAAATGTTTAAAAGAATTGAATTTCACTATTTATGCTAATAAATTGCATCTTTCTTTTTTGAGTTGTTTTGTTTGGAGCAATTCAATGTTCGGTGACCTTCTAAAATTTTTTGTAGGATGTACGTGAGTGATGACCTCTGTTAGTCTATGATGATAATCTTCACTTTTTAAAACAAGAAAGAGGTAATGCAGGAGAATGATAGGGCTATTAAGTTCCTGAAAATATAGTTCAATTGGTTAACCCAAGTTCTGTCGATCAAGAAATCCTATTTAGATTAAATAATCAATTCTAATAAAAAATATATATATACTTGTTAATTGAAACTAAAATATAAATATTGAAATTATTTATATAAAAATATTAATTAAAAAAATAGCATAAACGTGAGGGGATCTACCAGTCGCACGACTACAAAGAGGCAAGGGGCCCATCACCTTTTCCCTTTTTCCTATTTTCATAATTTCATTGAAACAATTGCATCTAAAAAATAATTAAAAAAAAAAAGAATAATTTAAATTTAATCAATAAATAAAAAATTATTATAAAAAAGAAAACTTACTTCTGATAGACAGCGAACTTATAATTGTGCGACACTCACTTCTTAGTAACAAGTGAGTTAAGTCAATTTGTTCTTGTGTCGCTTACGGTCAAGTCAAGCGACGTATGCTCGAACCTCTAGCCTTGGTTCAAGAAAAAAGATTTAAAAAACGGGGACAGAGAGATTTCTAAAGAGAGTTTTAAAAGCAAGATTTGAAATATTGAAATTGATGTTATATGTGATGCAATAAAAAATGCAACAACAACTGCTTACAACATATAACTATCGGGCAGGGAGAAGTTGATAACTAGTCATATCCCCCTATAGTACATTTTGGGGCATTTTTGCCCTGTAGACGTGATTCTGGTGAACGGTCATACACCCCCGTATTGACCCGATATAAAATGGTAAAGGTCTATCTAAGATGAAAGCATGAAAAAAAAGGATTTGGAACAATCATGACTGTGACATCATATTAGATAAGCATGACCGTGACATCCTCCCCCACACAATTGATTGACGTCCCTGTTAACCGACTCGAACAAACTCGAACAAGAAAGACTGAGATATCTGTCATGCGGCCATAAACAACATGCTTAATGAGAATTAAAAATTGCAAATCTCTATAATAATATGGTATTATTTTTTATTTCTAAACCCATGATCTTTCACTGTATTATACAGTAACGTGGGACTATTTTTTTTCAATGATATTCAGCAATAACATGAATAGATATTTAAATCAATTTTCTAAAATCGAGACTCGGATCCTATGCTACACATTTATTTTATTAATATATATATATATATAAGGCAAAAAAAAAAAAAAAAAAAAAAAAAAAAAAGAAAGAAGGGAAGTAATTAAAAGGGTAGTTTCCAAGCAGACCCGAAGACACCAATGTAATGGTCCTATTAAGTAGCCGTACAGTTTCACATGGCCACTAACTTGCCTTGTACTAGGGCAAGGGAAAATAAATAAATAATAGTAATAACTAATAAATAAGTAAATTAATACAATTAATTTAAATATTTGGACGGTGCAGATTTAATATTGTGTAGCCACATGGGGAGATGAATTTCAGAGACGTTGTAGCGCAGAATTTGCCAAATTATATTATTATTATTTTCTAACTATACATGAATTTGGCCATTTATTTTTATTATTTCCGAAATAAAAAAAAAGAATAATAAAATAAAATAATGAGTATGTCCTAACGTCCCAAAGGATTGGAGGAGCTCGCGAGACCCATTGGACATTGTTTGAATAATATTGAATATCAACCATATCATCCCACTGTAGAGTTGAATGTGTGGTACTTCCCTAAACAATAGTCATGTATGTATTCATGGACCCACCATGTAGGCTTGTATACATACTCTCTAGGTCTGGTTTGTTGGGCCAGTGCCCATATAAATGCATTCCAATGCACATGACACACATACATGCATGAAGTCCCTGTAGCTTAAAATCATGACATATGTTTTAAGATACAAATTGTAACTCCTTTCATCTGTGGCATAACGTAGCATGACATAACATAATATAGCATAGCTTGACATACAATCATGAAATATGACACGTGCAAGGCCACATCGCACGCATCATTCAAACAATAATCTAATCACTCAATCAGACCAATATTAAGGTCATTTATCTAGGTAGCTTAAGCCAAAGTGGCTAATTTATCTTTGTAGCTTCGTTGAACCTGTCTCTTGATATTCAAGTTCAACTGTGTGAGTACACGACATTGAGTTAGAGCATGTTGAGTAGCTCCTTCTGGAGCAAATTGGAGGGTTGAGGGGATAGATTTTTTGGGGTAGTGGGTTGATGATTTTTTCGTAACCGTTACATCATATACCCGTAAAATTGAACTTTTGTGCTCAAAAGTGTCTCAATCTTGAAACAACTCGGAATATTTTCCTCTCATCTCTTCTCATTCACCTTTTGAATTAAGATCCTTATCGGTCTGGCTTCATAACTCAAGTTCTCGTCTTTCTGCTAAGGCTCGTAATCTATTACATGTGCTGGATTGCTTAGGTAGTTGCAGAGCATAGACACGTGTTATACATTGTTCATTGCTAAGAGGGATGGTGGTAGGGCCAACCTGTATGCCATGGTCTGATCCCATCAAGGATGTCGAAGGGTTCGATGAAGCTGGAATCATCGTGCCCTTCTGTCTGAACCTTATGACGCCTTCCATTGGAGCTACCTTCAAGAACACATTGTGGTCTACCTCAATTTTCAAGTTTCAACGTCTCACATCGGCATCTACTCTAAGTTGTGTGCATCCTTATTTTGATCTTTACATGACCTCATTGGTAATTTGGACTAAATCTAGTCTCAATAGTTCTCATTTACCAACTCGTTCCAACACACAGGGGGCTTGCACCGTTTCCCATATAAGGCTCCAAATGGTGTCATTTCGATAGTTTCCTAAACGTTGTTGTTGTAGGTGAATTCCAAAGTTGCCAAAAAGCTATTATTGTAGGTGAACTCTATAAGATGCAGCTTAAAGTCCCAATTACTTGCAAAATTCAGCGCTTTCTAGAGACCGCGTGAAAATGCCAATGTAAAATGTGGATCTCAATCCGATACAATAGACACTAAAACTCCATGTAATCTAACGATTACCCTCATGTCGAGGTACCACTTAGATACTATTTGTAACAACCCATGCCTCGACACATGTCTACCTCGACATTTAACTTTGGAGTTTTTATGTCTGAGGCACAAAAAAAAAAAAAAAATGCACATTGTTGGTATAAATAGTAACTTTCAATTCTTTTAGTCTTTCTTAACTATCCTATTCTCACAATTGCTCTCTGTTCATTCGTGTGCCCATCCTTTACTCGAGTGTCATATACCCACCAGTTTTCGCCTTGGTTCGTCCTCGAACAATATCTTACTAGGAGAGATATCGCTCTAATATCATTGGTAACAACTTTCCACATTGGTATGATATTATCCACTTTGAGCATAAACTCTCATAACGTCTTTTAGGTTGTTAAGTCCTACGATTTGATCACATGGGAAGTCGCTATGAATAATGTAACGTTTGTTCTTGTTTAATAGTAACGTTATTGAACAATAGATTAGTTGAATGATAGAATTTATTAAATGAGAGAATAGCATCGTACAATCAAATGTTCAAAGAAAGACAAGTATAGGAAAACTTCTCTCTAACTTTATTCCACAAATCGAGAATCAAGAAAAAAATAAATTAATAAGACAAACACGATGTATAATTGAGTTAGTCGAAATTTAAGGATGACAAACAGACCCCTAGTGAGACAGTTTCGTAATCAAAAATATATTCCAGAATTCGTTGACCATATACTCTAAGCTAAAATAACGACGATTCGTAGCAAATTTCATGAATCTTAATCAATACCAAACGATAAAGTGACACGAACATCATCGTTTTAGAATTCATCAACTCAAATATTATGTCGTGAAATTGAAGTTCCATTTAAATCAATATTATTCTTATTCCCATTTCCATTACACTCTAAATTCCCATTTTATCTCGAATCCCTTTATTTATTTATTTATTTATTATTATTATTATTATTATTTTTTTCCCCAAAACACAAAAATTGAAAATTTTAATTCTTCAATTATTGATTATGATGAGACGGAGCGAGAGAAGTGGGGCAGGTGGGGCAGGTGGGGCAGCCGGAAGTAAATCAGTTGCTCCACCGGCGAGGAGTCCCGGAGACAGTTTGAATTGACCGATATGTGACCCGCTGCCCAATGGTAAATCAGACGGTCAAACGACTCCAAGTCAACCAGCTGGAAATTCCCACATATTTTCCTTAATTATTTTTTTTTCTTTTTTATTTTTAAATTATAATTGTTACTTATTTATTATTTGTTCAATGACGGTGCATTGAACCTGTGCCGTTTTCCGTTAAACAAAATTAATGAAAAATATTATATTGTTTAGATATGTAAACTATTTCAAAATTAGATCGTAATTTAATTTAATTTTAAATATATTTATCATAAATATTATTATTTAATGAAGGCTTTATGTTATAAATTTGGTGTAATCAAAAATTAAAATAAATTTATAACATGAAATATTATATTATCAAAGTTTTTATTTTTTTAAATTGAAATACATTGATAAAAATATAAAAATATTATTCTCAAAATTTTAATTGTTTTTAAATTCGAATTTAAAAACAATTTTTAAAAATATTGTATACAAATGCAAATTTTATTTAAAATTTTTAAAAATATTTATAAAAAGGCAATTGAGCAAGACATATTTTGTGATACCTGAGTAACGTGTCACTTATAAACCCATGATCAACTTCTTAATTAGCCGATGTGAGACTCTTCTTCCAACAACCCTCAATAATCCTCCCCTCGAACCAACTATATCATAGAGTCTCTCTTGAGGCTATGGAGCTCTGAAACATTCTCCCTTTAATCAAGGCTCAACTCATTTTCTAGAGTTCTCAAACAAAATACAATATTTGTTCAACACTTGAGTCACTTTTTACTATACATTCGAGACTCACAACTTGTTTGTTCGACATTTGAGATGACTAAGTTAAGGGATGACCTTGATACCATGTTGGGAATTACGGACCTCATAACGGTATGATTACTTCTCCAATATGTTAGGTACGAACACATACATCACAATATTATTTCCGTTTCTTTCCTTTCTATTGGTTTTTGGTAGAGCGAGAGTGCGCTAGCTCATAGTTAGGCTTATGAAGTATGTTAACAAGCCCGCCTAGTGGGTCCACATGTTCGAAAAAGCTAGCCCATAGTTAGGCTCAGAGAGTACGTTAACAAGCCCACCAGGTGGGTCAACATGTCCGAAAAAGGCAAGTAGAATCCAAGGAACAGTCATGAATTTACGTCTCTTCAGTCATGTTACATGTTGCATGTGTATGCATTTTTCGATCCCCACTTATTGAGTTAAAATACCCATCATTTTCATTGATGACTTCTACCGTGGAGACCTTATGATAGTACATTAATATTATTCCGTTCTTTGATTTCACATTTGAAGGCATTGAAAACTCATTCACAAAGTACCTAACGAGCTTGTATAGTAAAATGACACAAATATTTTCACTATAATCTTTTAAAACTCTTTCACTTTAGAAAAAAGGTACGGTCGTTGCATTATATGTCTAAAAGCCATTCACGAACTAATAATTTCGTGACAAATAAATTTAAAAGCGTAAAAATTCCGAATACACATTTTAAAAATAAAATAAAGTATTTATTAATAAAAAAAAAATATAGAGAGATGGAAACTTAGGAAGGGTAATAATATACAAACTTTATAATAAGGATAATAATAATAATAATAATAATAATAATAATAATAATAATAATAATAATAATAATAAAGAAAGGATAGGGGGACAACACCCATGGGGCAGCAACACATCACATCAAATGTAGGCCTAAAAAAAAAAAAAAAAAAAAGAGATGCGCGAAGCAGAGGATAACTCCCCCTCCCCCTCCCCCTCCCCTCGAAGCAACGCAACTAAAGAAAAAAAAAAAAAAAAAAAGGCATCTTTTTTTAGCCATCGTGAGAGCGAGGGACACGCGGTGTTGCAGCACTGGGTCCCACCATTTTGCTTCCTCTGTGCTTTGGTGTGTATATTGTACTCTCTTCATCCTCTCTCTTCATCCATGGATGAATGGTAAGAAAATATTGGAATGGGAAGTACTCTCACTCATTAAAAGTTAAATTACTAGTTTATCCCTGGTTAACGGGTTCGTGAATTTTTAAATTTGTGTCTATTGAAGCGGTAAGTATTCAAATTTTTGACTTTTTGGTCAACTATATTTCGGTTGTCAAATTTGTATTTGATTTATGTATGTATTTTCGATTTTGTGTCTAAATTTTATGTTTTAGAGATGTGGGTTTTTTAATCGGATTATGAACTTTTAAAGTCGTGGAGGTTCGATTTTAGTACTCGGATAGTAGTTTTGACCGAGATCAATACAATGGTTGAAACTTTGGGAGTTGAGGATGGAAATTAGTAATTAAGTACAGGAAAAAATGAAGAAAAATAAAGTGGTGGAAGGCTAAAAATAATGCACACCAAATTTTGTTTATTTTCTTATTCTTTTCGTTTTTGTTCTCTCTCTTCTTTTGCCAATCTCCAATGGGTGTTGTTGTTTCTCTTGCAATTACCAAACCTTTACCATCACTACTCCCACTCCCCAACGCCCAATACGAATCAAAATCCTCCTCACTTTCCACATCTCTCCGACGGATTGCCGGCCGGTGATCTCTCTTGACTCTACTCGGTATTCAATTTTTCTCTTCTTCGTTTTCGTTTTCTTTCTGATTTCTCGCTATTTGGGTGTCTAAATCTTAGTGTTTCTGAGGTGGGTTCTTGTGTTTTGGGGCTTTCAAGCTCTTGAACTTGTTGGGTTCTTATGATTTGGTGCGAGTTCTTGTTATGGGTTTGTGGGTTTCTCTTAATTGGAATTGTGGATGCGTCGGTTTCTTGTTTCTGGACTTTTGGGGTTGGGGTTGGAATGAAGCTGATTAGAACACGTTAAGAATTACTTCTTTGGGTTTAGGGGTTTTTCAGCTTTGATCTGTTTCTTGGATTTGGTTACCGTTTTGTGCTTAGTTGAGTAATTGGATCATCTGAGTTCCTTGAACTTCTTGACAAATGGAGGCTGGATATGGAGGCGAAGCTTGTCAATTGTATGGTATGAGTAGCATGGACTTGAGGGCTGATGTTGGTAAGCGGAGTTTGGAATGGGATTTGAATGATTGGAAATGGGATGGAGATCTCTTTATTGCTACACCATTAAACACTGTGGAATCTGATCATTTGAACAGGCAGCTATTTCCAATTGTCTCTGGGATTCCCTTGACAACAGGGGGCTCTTCGAACAGTTCTTCGTCTTGCTCTGATGAAGCTAATATGGGGATTGAGAAAGGGAAAAGGGAAGTGGAGAAACGGAGGAGGATTAGTGGTATAGAAGATGAGAATCTTAATGATGAAGCGCGTAGTTTGAGTTTGAAGATTGGTGGAAATGTTTCTCAGATGGTTGAGAGAGATGCTGGGAGTTGGGAAGGGAGTAGTGGGAAGAAGAGTAAGTTGGGTGGGGGAGCTTCAAATCGTGCTGTTTGTCAAGTAGAAGATTGTGGAGCTGATCTGAGCAATGCAAAAGAGTATCATAGACGACATAAAGTTTGTGAAACGCATTCTAAGGCGAGTAATGCGCTTGTTGCTAATGTTATGCAGCGATTCTGTCAACAATGTAGCAGGTGAGCTTTCTTTTATGAACTTGTATCATAAATTCGTTTTATCTATGTCATTTAGTCGTGCCATGGTTAGGAATTACTATCGTCGTGTAATGGCTCATGCCCACCGCTAGTAGATATTGTGTAACGGCTCAAGCCCACCGCTAATGGATATTGTCCTCTTTGGGCTTTCCCTCAAGGTTTTTAAAATGTGTTTGTTAGGGAGAGGTTTCCACACCCTTATAAATAAAGGGTGTTTCGTTCTCCTCCCCAACCGATGTGGGATATCACGTATTGTCCTCTTTGGGCTTTCCCTTTCAGGCTTCCTCTCAAGGTTTGTAAAACGTGTCTGTTAGGGAGAGGTTTCCACACCTTTATAAATGGTGTTTCATTCTCCTCCCCAACGGTGGGATATCACATATTGTTCTCTTTGGGCTTCCTCTCAAGGTTTTTAAAATGTGTCTATTTGGGAGAGGTTTCTACACCCTTACTAAGGGTGTTTCGTTCTCCTCCCCAACCGAGGTGGGATATCACATATTGTCCTCTTTGGGCTTTACCTTTCGGGCTTCCTCTCAAGGTTTTTAAAACGTGTATGTTAGGGAGAGGTTTTCACACCCTTATAAAGGGTGTTTCGTTCTCCTCCCCAAACGATTGAGATCTCACAATCCACCCCCTTTGGGGTCCAGTGTTTTTGTTGGCATACCATCTTGTGTCCGCCCCCCTTCGGGGCTCAGCCTCTTCGCTGACACATTGCTCGGGTCTTACATGTTGTTTTAGAGACTTAGGCTCCATAGTTTATCCCTATGCTTGCAGTTTCTTAGCTTGATTCTTTGAAGTTTCTGGCATGTCTGGTTCTTATATTACTATGTGGAATCTGTTGGCAGGTTTCATGTTCTTCAAGAGTTTGATGAAGGGAAAAGAAGTTGCCGCAGGCGTTTGGCTGGCCACAATAAGCGCAGAAGAAAAATTAACCCGGATACTGTTGTGAATGGAAACTCTCCACCTGATGAGCAGACTAGTAGTTATTTATTGTTGACTCTATTGCGAATACTTGCAAACTTACACTGTAAGTAACTTTTTGTCTCTTTGAGTTATGTCATGCTTAATTCTCTACTTTCTCCTGCTTTGCTGCACTTCTATATGCCATTCCCTACTGGCCACCCAAATGAGTTTCAACCCTTTCTTTAAGCCCTTCCGGCAATAACTAATCTGAAAATAGAAATTTTTGACGGACAAGCCCACCACCGGTAGATATTGTCTTTTTTGGGCTTCCCCTCAAAGTTTTTAAAACGCGTCTGCTAGAGATAGGTTTCCACGCCCTTATAAAAAACGTTTTGTTCTCCTCCCCAACTGATGTGGAATCTCACAATCCACCATCCTTTGAGACTCAGCGTCCTCGTTGACACTTGTTTCCTTCTCAAATCGATATGGGACTCCCAATCCACCCCCCTTCGGGGCCCAACATCCTTGCTGGCACACCGTCTCGTGTCCACCCTCCTTTGGGACTCAGTCTTCTGTTGGCACATCGCTCGGTGTCTGGCTCTAATACCATTTGTAATGGCCCAAGCCTACCGCTAGCAGATATTGTCCTCTTTAGGCTTTTCCTTCAAGGTTTTTAAAATGTGTCTGCTAGGGAGAGATTTCCACACCCTTATAAAAAATGTTTTGTTCTCCTCCCCAACTGATGTGGAATCTCACAATCCACCATCCTTTGGGACTCAGCGTCCTCGTTGACACTTGTTCCCTTCTCAAATCGATATGGGACCCCCAATCCACCCCCCTTCGGGGCCCAACATCCTTGCTGGCACACCGTCTCGTGTCCACCCTCCTTTGGGACTCAGTCTTCTGCTGGCACATCGCTCGGTGTCTGGCTCTAATACCATTTGTAACGGCCCAAGCCTACCGCTAGCAGATATTGTCCTCTTTAGGCTTTTCCTTAAAGGTTTTTAAAATGTGTCTGCTAGGGAGAGATTTCCACACCCTTATAAAAAATGTTTTGTTCTCCTCCTCAGCCGATATGGGATCTCACAACCACAGTCCTTACCTTAGATTATATTTGATAAACCAAATAAATAAAAGAAGAACAACGTCTGCACCTTGTTGGAAAGCGAGCTAATTAAATTTACAGAAAGAGAAGCAGCCAAGTTGAAAAATTACATGTAACATCCATTTTCATATTCAAATTGGTACTTTAGAATGTTTGTTACTAGTTCATTTGGCACTATGATCTCATGAACTGACTTAGACAATTCAGATAATCATCATTAGATGATTCTCCCTCCTTTGGATTCTTAGATTTATTCTTATTACTTAGTAATGCCTGAAAGTCTTGATTGACCTTGTGTTATTTGGTGTAGCCAATGGATCAAATCAGACCACAGATCAGGATCTTCTTTCTCATCTTATACGAACCCTTGCCTGCCAATCTAGTGAACATGGGGGAAAGAACCTAACTGGGATTCTGCATGAACCACAGAAATTACTGAACAATGGGGCATTAATTGGTAAATCAGATCTAGTTTCTACTTTTCTCTCAAACGGTCCACCGGTACCGTTGAGGTTGTCGAAACAACACGACACGATACGTATATCTGAGGCACCAGTACAAGCCATTGGTAGGGATGGAGATACACCAGCTGTATCTTGTATTAAACCAAGCACTTCAAACAGCCCTCCTGCATATTCAGAAATCAGGGACAGTCAAGTTGGGCAATGCAAAATGATGAACTTTGATCTAAATGATGCTTATGTTGACTCAGACGATGGCATGGAAGACATTGAGAGACAAGCACTCCCAGTGCACATGGGAACAAGTTCTCTTGAATGTCCTTCTTGGGTGCAACAAGACTCTCATCAGTCAAGCCCCCCTCAAACTAGTGGAAATTCAGATTCAGCATCTGCTCAGTCACCTTCTAGCTCTGCTGGAGAAGCTCAGGTAATGTTACCCAAAAGTTTCGGGCCATTTCTTATTACCTTCTCCCTTTCCTGTCTCAACTATTTTGAATAGTGGACATAGAAGTAAGCAGTTAAAGCTGTCTTCGAAGGAGGATTCCTCCTCTGATCTGTCTGTGTTGTGAATTACTGTATCTTATCTGTCAACTTACTGGTGCTAATGTTGATAAATATGCTTTTAATTGCTATATAATCAAATTTTGTGGAAATATGATCAGCACCAGTTGGAGCATTATGGTGTTGTTAATTAAGAAAAAAAATACAGTGAAATTCCAACAACTTCTGCTTGCCATTCAGGAAGAAAGATGGAAACTCTAACGGCCTAAGCCCACCGCTAACAAATATTGTCCTCTTTGGGCTTTCCCTTTCGGGCTTCCCCTCAAGGTTCTTAAAACGCGTTTGCTAGGGAGAGGTTTCCACACCCTTATAAAGAATGATTTGTTCTCCTCCCCGGCCCATGTGGGATCTTACAATCCATCCCCTTTCGGGGCCCAGCGTCCTCGTTGGCACTTGTTCTCTTCTCCAATCGATGTGGGATCCCCCAATCTACCTCCCTTCGGGGCCCAACGTCCTTGTTGGCACATTGTCCGGTGTCTGCCTTTTATACCATTTGTAACAGTCCAAGCTCACCGCTAACAGATATTGTCCTCTTTGGGATTTCCCTTTTCGCCTTCCCCTCAAGGTTTTTAAAACGCGTCTATTAGGGAGGGGTTTCCACACAACCGATGTGGGATCTCACAGAAACAATGTGGTTACTTCCGTCTGTCTTCAATAATTAATCAAACTCTTGTTTCTTGTGGTATAATGACCTTCTTTCCATTGGACCATACATTTGTCTTGTGAGAATAGATGATGATTGTATATATATATATTGACTTGATTTTGTAACTCAGTCTAAGTACATATTATCTCTTCAATCAACTCTTTAGAACTATGGGATTCATATTTTGCATACACTTAACACATACTTTTTCATTCTTCTAGAGCCGCACAGATCGCATCATTTTGAAACTATTTGGGAAAGCACCAAATGATTTTCCTCACGTTTTGCGAGCTCAGGTATGTAAAAACATTGCAACCAAGCATTTGAAACAGTTCAAGATCTCCCTCCTTAATCTTTGTAAACTTTTCCATTAGGTTCTAGATTGGTTATCACACAGTCCTACAGAGATTGAGAGCTATATCAGACCTGGTTGTGTTGTTCTAACCGTATACACACGACAGACCGAGGCTGCTTGGGACGATGTAAGCTTTTATGTTCTCATCTGATCTATCATTTATGAGATGCCTTCCTAGATCCATCATGTCCCTTTTCTCAATGGCTTTTTCTTTCTCTCTTTACTTCAGCTTTGTCATGACCTCAGCACCAGTTTTAATAGCCTTCTCGATGTTTCGGACGACGCTTTCTGGAGAACTGGATGGGTTTACGTTCGGGTTCAGCATCAAATAGCTTTCGTTTATCAAGGTCGGGTCGTGGTTGACACATCCTTGCCTCTTAGAAACAAGAATTACTGTAGAATCACAAGTGTGAACCCAGTGGCTGTTTCTACATCTAAGAAGGCTATATTTTCAGTTAAAGGAAGAAACTTGACACAACCTACAACTAGGTAACATCATCTTTGTCTATGTTCTTCTTTGACCCTTTACTTCTATTAGTCTCATATTTGTAACTACTAAGCCACATTTCCAGGTTACTCTGTGCAATTGAAGGGAAATATCTGACTCAGGAAGCTTCTGATGAGCCAACCGAATGTGACGATAACTCGAATGCGCTAGATGACAGTCGATGTGTTACCTTTTCCTGCTCTATTCCTGTCGTCTATGGAAGGGGATTCATCGAGGTGCAGTGTTTTTTTTTTTTTCATATTCTTCTTAAAAGTTCATATGATGGTTTCCATTTATAATTTGATTTGAAATATCCAGGTTGAAGATGATGGATTTAGCAGCAGCTTCTTTCCTTTTATAGTTGCAGAGGAGGATGTTTGTTCTGAGATTTGCACACTTCAGAGTGCATTAGAATTGACCGAAACATGTTCGAATTCCGGGGAAACGGAAGAACTGGAAGGAAGGAGTAATGCAATGGAGTTCATTCATGAAATTGGTTGGCTGTTTCATAGGAATCAATTGAAGTCTAGATTAGGTGACTTGGATCCTAATGAAAATCTCTTTTCACTGCCACGGTTCAAGTGGCTCATGGAGTTCTCCATGGACCATGATTGGTGTGCTGTGGTTAAAAAGCTGTTGGATGTTCTTCTTGATGGGACCGTGGATGCTGGAGATCACTCATCCTTGAATCTTGCATTGATGGATATGAGTCTACTTCACCGAGCAGTGAGAAAAAACAGTAGATCACTGGTGGAGCTCCTTTTGGTATATCCCTCAAAAGTGAAGGATACATCAAGTGCTGATAACTTCCTGTTTAGACCGAATGTCGTAGGCCCGGCCGGGTTGACCCCTCTTCACATTGCAGCTGGTAAAGACGACTCCGAGGACGTTCTCGATGCATTAACTAACGACCCCGGAATGGTAAGGATTGACAGTGTGCTTTCTGATATATGGTTTGCATCAGTCATGTCATGTCACTTTATTGTTCATTTTTAGGTGGGAGTTGAGGCTTGGAAGAGCGCTCGAGACAGCACGGGGTCAACACCGGAGGATTACGCGCGTTTACGTGGGCATTACTCGTATATTCGGCTTGTGCAGAGGAAAATAAACAAGAGATCTGCAGCAGCTGAGCATGTAGTGGTGGAGATTCCTCCTAGTAGTGTATCAGATGGTAGGTGGAATGAGAAGCAGAACACTGATATGAGCTCATCCAGGTTTGAGATTGGTAGGACAGAAGTAAAACATTGCAGGCAGTGTGTGAGAAAACCGGTGCGTTGTGGAACATCATCGAGCGCGTCTCTGGTGTACAGACCGGCGATGCTTTCGATGGTGGCGATTGCTGCTGTGTGTGTGTGTGTGGCACTCCTATTCAAAAGCTCGCCCGAGGTTCTGTACGTGTTCCGACCGTTCCGATGGGAACTGTTAGATTATGGTACTAGTTAGTTAGAGGGCATGTATGGAAGTAATAATAATGTATGTACGTGACTGACTAAATTATAGGTAATGATGTATTTGTATGGAGCTATGAAGTTGATATTGAGTAGAAGAACCTGTAATGAGTTCCAGATTGATGATATGATACTCTCTCTATTCAGTTGTTATCCAAATTTGCTATGCTTTTACTTCCCAGAAACTGCAGGTACAGAGTGTCTGTGTTTCTTCACCCGACTCGACTCGACTTGAACCCAAACCGAGAAGCTTCCAAAAGGTTTTCATTGTAACAAATCTCATTTTGTAGCTTGTTTTTATGAGTATATGCGTCCTATTTTTTCTAACTGATAGGTTACGTTGTCATTTAGTTAAGAGTTACAATGCAATCATACCCCTATCCGTGTGTAAAATTATTATGAAAATTAAGAATATTTGTGATTGATGTGAGTTTACGTTATTAATATAATATATATTATCGATAAATAAGAATTTTAAACAAACCAACTCAACCGAAAAAATTAAAATGTTACAAATTTGAGTCAATTTATGGTGACCAATAATTCAATTCAAACTCATTAAATTCCAAACATATACTTGATTGGGAAATAAAAATAAGGAATTTGTTTTGGGATAACTCATATGGAAGTTCACCCAAATGAGGTAAAATTCAAATTCAAATTCAAATTCAAATTCTCTTACATCCCTTTGATGACTATTTTCACCTTACATAATATTTTTTTTAATGGTATTTTATAGACCAAAAAGATATTATAACCATAAATGGTTAAATTAGAGTGGATGTACTGTTCCAGATTGTCGATGTAATAGCCTAAACGCTTTGACTCGTTACGTATCGTGTTTTAAAACGCGTCTACTAGAGAGAGGTTTCCACGCCCTTACAAAGAATGTGTTCCACTCTACAACTGACGTGGGATCTCACTGTCGATGTCGAAGTCTATCCGATAATAAATTTAAGTTTTTAAAAAAAAATAGAATAAAGGGAATCAAAATAGAATATTTGCACCCATACTTTCTTGAATCCAAGTAAGAATTTCATGCAATTTTGAGGAAAATTTAGATGCCATCCAAAGAAAAAATAAATAAAAAAGGGAAAATAATTGAAAATAAAATCACTTCAATTTTGTTATTGAGACAAAAATAATTGGAAATACTCAAATTTGGATAAAATTCCATCCACTATGAGCTAACCTATTTTGACTTATTTTGTGACAACCCCTTATAAAAGTAGTATAACAAATATTTCATTTTTCACCCTATATTATTTCACACATGTCCAGAAACCGAGCCCATTTTTTATTCAATTGTTTGATTTTTTTTTTTTTTTTTTTTTATTTTTATTACGCCATTGAGTTGAACTGCAAATATCATATATATTTACCCAACCGTATTCATATAAATTTTAAATTAATTATGTTGTAAAAGTTTTAAAACAAATATCATATATATTTTAACTATTATAATTAACCGTAACAAACATTAATTTTTCAAATACTCGTTTATCTTTAAAATTAAAATTTATCAAACACCAATATATATCGTAATACAATTATTTTTTTCAAAACACAACTTGTAACAATTATTAGAAACTATATCAATCTCGAAATTCTTATAATAATCCATACCCAATAGTCGAACCTCAGTATTACGACATTATTAAGAGTGAAGACTATTCCTACTAACTAACATGAGATCACTCATGTGTTTTTTAGAAGGTCGCTCAATATAGAGCTTATGAACAATTGAAAAGGAAGGTATACTTTATTGGTATAAACATTAATTTTCTTTAACTCGTTCTTAATCATTGTATCTTCATGATTACTTTCATTCAGATATAATTTAATATTATTCATGTTTTCCACCGTGTCACAGTTTTAAGAGATTTCGAGAAAAAAAAAAAAAAACTACCTGCTGGGGTTCGTGACGACCGACATCCGCCGGTAAAACCTAAACACAAAAATTTTTAAAAACCTCACCAACCCCCAACCAATTCGAATCACCCATTATTTTCTGCACCCTATTCTTTTTTTTTTTCTTTACCATTATAATTCAAATTAAAATATAGGGTCGAGATTTAAATATTTAACCAATAAAAAAATGAATAATATATTTAATTAATACAATAAATCTTTAAATTATTTGTTGTCGCGAATAGAAATTTAATTAACGATGTGAAGTTCGTAGTGCAAAACAATATAATAACTAGAGGTAATATAAAGACGCATCAATTTAAACTTCAAATTTGAATAAATATATCAATTTAAATGTAAGTGTTTATTTTTTTAAATAAATAAATAATTGTTAATAGACCAATACGTGTCATTTGGACGGATGGGAGCGATTTAAATTTAGTTTATGATTAAAATTAATTTTTCTTTTTTATTTTTCAAATAAAGAAAATAAATTATTACAACTTTGCCCTAAATTTTGAAAAATATCTTAGAATATTTTCTTATTTGTTGATTTGAATAAAAAATTAAATTTAAACTATGAATAGAAATAAATTGAATTAAATATGTGGATGAAAAATAATATTTTAATTAAAGAAAAACTAAAATTTAATTATTCGAAAAAAATTGTAATATTGGTTGAAGCAACGAACCGAATGCCATGCTTGAAGTGGAAGATTCTTGCACCAAATGTCCAAATGGGAGAATTCATACCGGCTGTATCGGTAACCGGTTGTCGGCTCGAACTTCTTCTATAAATATGAGCAGCAAGAGCTTAGTATCTTCGTGTCATCGAGCGCCGATTCCTTCTTTGGGTCTCTCTGCTCTGAAAGTTCGACTTACTCTTTTAGTTCACTTCACTAATTCCTTCAGATCTGTAGCCAATTTTCCTCTTCCAGGTTCATTTCTCTCTCTTTCTTGCCCTTAGTGGCTTCCTCTGTGTTTTATGGATGTTTCTGATTTTGATGTCATTGGGGTTTGCGTGTCTACGTGCTCCTGCTGCCATGGTGTCTGAAATTTTGTTCACTTTGGGCTTTTATTGTGGGGATTTTCTTTTGGTTTCTTTATAGGAGTCGGGGATTATCTTGTTGGGTTCGTTTTGAAGTGGTTTTTGTTCTCTGTCTGGAATGTATGGTTCTTGTTAGTGTGGTGTTGATCTGTTGTTTTTCTATTCGAATTTGTTCGTTGTTTAGTCATTTCTCACTCGATGACTTACTGAAGGAATTTTCTATGGTAATCCTTTTTTATATTGGTTTCACTATGGAGATGTGGCCTTGTGATTTTGGGGTTTTTTTGTTTAGTGAACTCTAGAGCTGTGGATTTCTTTCTCTTCTTACGAATTTGGACTGATAATCGCTTAATTTTTGTCTTATTTTTGGTATATACGTTTTTTCAAAGTTTAAGACGCTGATTCGTATTCGAAGTGAAATGTTCACTTCACAACTGAATTTCTAGAATCAATTCTGAGATATGCTTATATGCCTATGATTATTCTCTATTGCTGGGCGCATAAGCTTTCTATATTTGAATACTGAAGAAGATTTGTGGATTTTTGTATGTTTTCGTTTTTTGCCTCGGTAGGTTCAGAGAATGGAGAACTTTCTATTTACTTCTGAGTCTGTGAACGAGGGTCACCCAGACAAGCTCTGTGACCAGATCTCAGATGCAGTTCTTGATGCTTGTCTTGCCCAAGATCCTGATAGCAAGGTTGCTTGTGAGACCTGCACCAAGACCAACATGGTTATGGTTTTTGGAGAGATTACCACCAAGGCGATCGTGGACTATGAGAAGATCGTTCGTGACACTTGCCGTTCCATCGGATTCATCTCGGATGATGTGGGTCTCGATGCCGACAACTGCAAGGTCTTAGTCAACATCGAGCAGCAGAGCCCTGATATTGCCCAAGGTGTCCATGGCCATTTCACTAAGCGACCTGAGGAAATTGGTGCTGGTGACCAGGGTCACATGTTTGGCTATGCCACAGATGAGACCCCAGAGCTCATGCCTCTTAGTCACGTCCTTGCAACTAAGCTTGGCGCTCGCCTCACTGAGGTGAGGAAGAATGGTACCTGTCCATGGTTGAGACCCGATGGTAAGACCCAAGTTACTGTTGAGTACTACAATGATAATGGTGCCATGGTCCCTGTTCGAGTCCATACGGTTCTCATCTCCACCCAGCACGATGAAACTGTCACCAACGATGAGATTGCAGCTGACCTTAAGGAACATGTCATCAAGCCTGTGATCCCCGAGAAGTATCTTGATGAGAAGACCATCTTCCACCTCAATCCCTCTGGCCGCTTCGTCATCGGTGGCCCACATGGAGATGCAGGTCTCACTGGTCGTAAGATCATCATTGACACTTACGGTGGATGGGGAGCTCACGGTGGAGGTGCTTTCTCAGGAAAGGACCCAACCAAAGTGGACAGAAGTGGTGCTTACATTGTCAGGCAGGCTGCCAAGAGCATTGTAGCCAGCGACCTTGCTCGTAGGGCAATCGTGCAGGTCTCTTATGCCATTGGTGTGCCTGAACCATTGTCAGTCTTCGTCGACACATATGGAACCGGGAAGATCCCCGACAAGGAAATCCTCAAGATCGTGAAGGAGAACTTCGACTTCAGACCCGGAATGATGACCATCAACCTGGACTTGAAGAGAGGAGGCAACGGCAGATTCTTGAAGACAGCCGCATATGGACATTTTGGAAGGGATGACCCTGATTTCACCTGGGAAGTTGTGAAGCCCCTTAAATGGGAGAAGCCTCAATCTTGAGATGGGGGTTGGTCTGTTCAAAGCCGCCATGGAAATTGGTAAACCGACCTTTGTTACCACGGGATGAATAATATGTGTGCTGCTCTTATAATCCAAGGTAGTAGCTGCTAATGTTCTTGTTCTTTTCACATGTTAGATCCTTTTGTCCCCGCCTTACTTCCTTCTCCTCCATTTCTTTTTGCTTATTTTACCTCCATGATGTATCCTTTTTGTACCAGTTTTTATAATGTCCGAGGCCAAATTGCTGTTGGTACTAAGAGTAAATGACTGCAATCACTGTGACAGCAATTCTTATTCATATTAGAAGGGGTTTTGGGAGGATTATAGGGTGTCTTTTTTGGCTGTATGACCTTTATTCTATGTGAGTAGAGAGCTTAGGCTTCATTTAATATAAAGTTCATACAGAACGAACTGTTCATCAATAATTAATAGGTTCTGAAAGTTAAAACTAGATTTCTTCTTTGGGTATTTATTTTTTTCCTATTAGAAGCAGGGAGTAGAAGAATCTACGATCGTGGGTTTTTCATTGGAAAATGCATCCCTTTTTAAGAAAACCTGAATTGTTGCTTCTTTCTAAACAGAATATGGCAGGTTTTTCTAGTAATAGATTTTTATAATGTAGTGGTTAAACATGCTTATTTGCTATTAATTAATTCTATAACTAATATGTATTCCAATAGAATTATGAAGGATATATCAGTTTTTAACCTTTTTTACTGATTGTTTGCATCCTCCATCAATGTATCATTAATATACTATTTTTTTTTATCTTTACCAGTTGTTGATGGTCATCTACAATATTAAGCTGTCAATGATGGTCATATTAAAGCTTTTCAATCAAAAATTGATGCTAGAAGTATTTTTAACTTCACAAATACTGTCTTTAGATCAATATGTTGTCACAAATACTGTCTTTAGATCAAGCCATGACAGATGTGTGTCAATTATTGTTGGTTGTCACCGTTTAGTGTTTGTGCTCGTCACACAATATCGCATCGTCGTCAAGGGGTTTAGTGTTTGTGCTCGTCACACAATATCGCATCGTCGTCAAGGGGCATCGCTAGAGGTGTCACATGGCATTGCCAATGGGAGTTGTGCAAATTGATGTCTAAGGCTGCAACATTGTTGTCATTCACCACAGTCGAAGAAAAAATGTTGAATATTGTTTAGCATCAATTTTTTTTATTATGGAGATTCAAAAGTAATATGAATCATCACTAATATTTTTTAAAAAAATAAATGTGAGCTAAAAACCATTAAGTTCAACTTGATCTATGTTTTTTACTGGACTAATGGTTTTAAGTGCTTTGGGTAACATTTCGCTCAGTTATGTAATCAAAAGTAGCTCTAAATATACATAACGTGATCTTAGATGAAACATTTAGATCACATTTGATGACCATTTGGTCTTTTGTTTTAAAAAATTGTTCTTGTTTAGAAAAATATTTGAATTCATAGCCAAATTTCAAAAACAAAATTTTCAAACATACAAAACAGAAACCCAAATTACTTCATAGATGTGGCTCCAAAGGGTATGGGCATTCTTCGAGCATCAGATGCTATCTAACCTTGTATTATGCACTATTTGTCGCAAGTGCTACTCATTTGTCAAATGATACAGCCTGTGAAAGTACTCTTTGGTGTCAGCTTGAGGACCACTAAAGGCTAGTGATCATTCACAAGATTAGTGTTCTAATCAATTATTTTGTTCCTTGATTGGTCGAGTGAGATAATGGAGATTGTTGAGTTCTACATATCTCCTCATCAACCAATTAGAAGAGGATGAAGATCCACAAGGATAGACTTTGTGGGTCTCATCAGACACTATATAACAAGATTTCTTGCTTCTTGCATTTCATCAATAACTCAATTCAAAAGCACTTTGAGGACTTACTTCCTTTGTGTTAAAGTTGGTAGGCATGGCAACCATGGCTCTTTCATCTACATTCACCGGAAAGGCTATTCCTTTGAACGCACCAACCGAGCTCTCATCCTCGGTTCGCAGCAACAGTAGAGTCTCAATGAGGAGAGCTGGAAAGCCAGCAGCTTCCTCAGGCAGCCCATGGTACGGTCCCGACCGTGTCAAGTACCTTGGACCACTCTCTGGTGAGCCTCCATCTTACCTCAAAGGGGAGTTCCCTGGTGACTATGGTTGGGACACTGCAGGTCTATCAGCCGATCCCGAGACCTTTGCCAAGAACCGGGAGCTGGAAGTGATTCACAGCAGATGGGCCATGCTTGGGGCTCTAGGATGTGTATTCCCAGAGCTTCTTTCCAGAAATGGAGTCAAGTTTGGTGAAGCAGTTTGGTTCAAGGCTGGTTCACAAATCTTCAGTGAGGGTGGCCTAGACTATCTTGGAAACCCAAGTCTTATTCACGCACAGAGCATTTTGGCCATTTGGGCATCTCAAGTAGTGCTAATGGGTGCAGTTGAAGGTTACCGTATTGCTGGAGGACCACTTGGAGAAGTTACCGATCCCATCTACCCCGGCGGTAGCTTTGATCCCCTCGGGCTGGCTGACGATCCCGAGGCATTTGCAGAGCTTAAGGTTAAAGAACTCAAGAACGGCCGTCTTGCAATGTTTTCCATGTTCGGATATTTTGTACAGGCCATTGTAACAGGAAAAGGTCCTTTGGAGAACCTCGCAGATCATCTTGCAGATCCTGTCAACAACAATGCATGGGCTTATGCTACCAACTTTGTCCCTGGGAAGTGAAATTACCTTGTCATGTTTAAACAAGCTTTCAATTCAACTTCAATGGGAGCATAGCCTATAAAATGTAAACTGTTATATCAAAATGTTGAAGATCAACAATCAATGTTATAATCATTGAAACAATCTCGAGCAAATTGCTGCTTTATTTATCCTTTAAAAGAACAGACAAGGCCATATGCAGCTAAAAGTTGAGCGTCCACCTATTTTATCAACTCCATGAACTAAGCAAATATCACAAAAGGGATTAAATTATTGATCAAAATTCTTTTAGCCATGTGACTATTTAGAATCATAATTTACTCCCAACTCATATTTAGCTACAAATAACATACAGATACTAAAACACAATAAGGAAAGCTTTCTGATTTTTGCTCTCAGAACATCAGACTACTGTTACCGTTTCGAAAAGAGACAAGATGCATAACCCCCAGTATGGAGAGATTCTTAAAGCATGTTGATAGGCCCCAACTAGATTCATTTAAGGCCATAGAAAAATGAAGGGAAGAAAGGCAGAGAAGAGTCATGGACCCACTGATTAAAGAGCACGGGCTGGAAGCTCAGTTATGTGTAATCAAATATTTGGTTTACGTGTAGTACGGGTGAATGCCAGCTATTGGGTGAAACCTGTAAGAAAGAGGAAGAGCCCGGGGCAGGCACAGGGGTACAGATTTAGTTGGATCATGGGGCCTAGGAGCCTTTTTGAGGGTGAGGAGTACCTGGTTGTGGGGCATGTAGTATTGTTCTGAGGGGTAATATGTTCCCTTTCCCCTGTAATTAAATTTACAAGCTCACGCATATCAAGATATTTTCCTATTTTTATCTTCTGCCAGCATCGCAGAATGTAGAAACTCAATAATTTGCATGCCTCTTCCAGCTACAGCAATTTGATAATGGTTCCTGTAGAAAAATAAAGCCAAGAAACGAGGGTGGGTCAAGCTAATGCAATGACAAGTTTCATCGGGTATATTGAATTAAGTATCCACTAACCTGTCACAGACTCTAGCATCAATGGCCTCCGGTTCTGGCACAGTAATGATCAAGTAAGTATACTCAACCATTTTCCCCTGTGCCTCGAGTTTCCAACACCTGATCCTTTGATCAAGACCGGTTGAAAACACCCAAATCCCATCTGTCCAGACACCTACACAGGACAAAGAAACATCAGATCTTCACTAGTATCTCTAGAATGCTGCAAGAAAGTCTTGTTATAAAGTTTACAAAAGAATTCGGAAAGTTTGCAACCGTTTAACTCAAAAGAACACCGGCTTTCAGCATTAAGTGCATAGCACAAAAAATATGTTCAGTATGCTTAGTTTGAGGCACCTGTAACATGGACGGCGGGATAAAATTTATAATAAATGTGCGCATAGGATGATGAAACAGAGTATGAATATCCACATTGTATGGGATTAAGACAGGTAAGGCATTTTGCTTCACGCATTTTCAATTGAAACCAAGAAGTATGGAACTCTGGATCAACATTTAAAATCGAATCTAAAATTGTAAAATCATAAAGACTTCTTTTACCTTTTATAGCAGAGCTGTGAGCTGATGCAATTTTGTGAGACCTGAGGAACCTAACCATATATTTATGATTACAGTCTTCACTTTGAAGTATAAACCTCTTTATACATTCTGATTCAGATTCCATTATCTCAGAACTAGGGCTTTCGGAGAGCAATGATAAATCGAACGTAAGACAATGAAGTGCTTGATCATCACCACCACTGATTACATGGTACAAGAAACAGTTGTTAACACATTCAGAACCGTTCACAGCCGCTACATGGAGACAATTCACGCCAGATTGATGGACATTGGTTAGAACATGAATAGGCTGTATTTCACTCGTCTCAGAGGAAGAATTGCTGGTGCTTAAAATTAGTTCAGAAGAGGTAGAACAAACAGGTTGAGAGCAAGCTGTATCGGCTATGGATATGTCCACTTTGGATGAGCTTTCGTAAGGATCTTGATTTTTTATGCTTAAGTTGGCATTGTCTGCACCTTTCTTAGTAACCAAATCTTTTATTGGTCGACCTTTGGTCACGGCACTTAAAGATTTCCGGCGTCTGCCACCCTGGCTTCCTCTTCCTGTACGAGGCCGTTTCTGAAAATCAATGAATGTTTCCTGATGAAGAGTAGAGAAACGTTTCATGAATACTTCAATAGTTCCAGTCAGATCCCAAAATGCAATACTTCCATCGGTGGCTCCACTAATGACGATGTAAACATTCCCAGCCAAAGTTTCTCCAACTGAAATGAACTTAATTAGAAAATGACAAAAAAAAAAAAAAAAAAAAAAAAAAAAAAGAATCAAGGTACGAAATACTCAAAAAAAATATGTAAAAATACACCAATTTATGTATATTTTTCCCTTTATAGGAGCCATGTACTCGCCATTTAACTGAACCATTCTCAATTTCCTTTATAGGTGCTGTGACATGCTTTTTGTATTTAAAGAAACGTAGTCCGGAGATCCAAACATGAGAAATATGACCATATTGTGATCAGCCTATCAAATAATGGTGCAAACAAGCCATTTGGCTCACTTTTTAGCTAAAACTAACATGTTGCTTGAGAAGTAAAAGGAAACTAAGGGGGTTTGGTTTTATGCTGCTTAACGGAAAGTACCACTAAAATCCAAACGATACATCAATTACGCTGTTTTAAGTCAAGTAGTTAATGGAAAAAAATATGCTATTCATACTTCGGGAATCTGTGTCGTTCCAATTCTATTGGCTAACCCCGAAGGGACCATACTTCAGGAATAGAAATACAAGATTACAAAACAAGCTTGAACGTCAAGACATACAAAAATGTTAGCATGACTTTTTCCAACTACAACATATAATGGGAAAGTGAAATAGACAGACCTCCATTAGGATAGAATTTCGGAAAAATTATGTGCTGTAACGTCAAAACTGGTGATCCCACAGGAACCAGTGAAGCAACTTCAAACCTGCACAAAAACTAATTAGAAAAATGCATGTTTACATAAATAAAAAGTGAGTTGCAAAGTTAGTTAATCATTTTTCTCATGTTTACCATAATCGATGGGGTAAAATTAGAGCTCGAAGTGAAAGTGTGGCATCTGAACATGCAACAACGATGAAACAGACAGTAAACCTGGAAAGCCAACGGAAAAAAAGAATCTTAATGAAAACTAAAATTTAAGAAAATAATAGCAATGAAGAAAAAGTACATGGGAAGAAAACGCACTTTGAATTAAGATGTTTAACGAGAAGGCCAGTAACAGCCATGTATCGCCAGTCATCTTCATATTTTTCTATGGAGAAAGATTTAAGCCTCAACTCCTCTTTTTCTTGAAGAAAATTGGATTCAGCATCAGGATTTATGCTAGACGCAACCGTGGCTTCATCTTTCCTTGTATTGAATGAATTTCTATGGGAAGTTGAATTCTTGGTTGGCATATCAGTAGAAAGCCATTTGAAGGAAATTGATGAGACAAATCCAGAGGGCTCGCAACTAACTTCGCCATTATGTTGTAAACAGCCATTTGTGCGTTCCATTTTCTCCAGCTTCCTATGCTTCTGTAGCCAAGAAGTTAACACCCGCTTCGCACCAGCTGAAATTAGCAAAATAGGATCTTCCCTATCGTTTGAGTCGGATTCTTGTATATCTTTTACATCAGGTACAATAGTCTCATCTGATGAAATCAAGTGTACTTTTGATATGTAGCATATGGATCTCACAGCTGATCCCCCAACATGCTCCCCAAGCAAATTTGAAGCAGACCAATTATTGGTGTCAGGAGTATACCTGTAACATCGTACAATTGCATCAATTACAGGCTCCTTGTCAGTCTTTAACACTATTTTCTGGAACAAGGAAAACTGAAAGGTAATTTTCTTTTCTTTAATAAGATGGTGATCTACAAATACATCATGTCCAATGCCTTAGCAGTTGGCAGATTCATCAGATATTTACTGGTTCATTTTTTAATGTCAAGTCAGATGCTAGAGATAAATAATAAGAACAAGAATAAAAACTACATACCTAGTCATCCTCACAGTTCCATCTTCACAGCCAGTTGCAATCCAGCTAGATCTGGATGAGATGCCATGCTTGTTGTCAACTTTAGGTGCACAGTTTTCAGGTATGAAGCACAAAGAATGCAACTCTCTGCCATGGAATTGTACGTGCAAATTTTGAGAAAATACTTTTCTTTCACTGTCTGAAAACCAATAGCGATGAATATAGATCATTTCATCCTGAATTAAAAACAAGAAAAGTCAAACTCCCAATAGAAGTTATCAATATCAGTAAAAAAAGAGATGACAGAAATGAAAGGGGGAGGCGTGGAAAAACCTTGACATATGCAAAACATTTCTTAAGTTCTGGTATGTCACCAAGATAATGAGAATAAGGACGCCGCCATCCACCACATTGAATTTGTAATACCTGCTCCGATCCATGTCGTTTGAGATCCAAAAGGAATAATAATTGCAGTGCGTGCAGAGAGAGGAGAGAGAGAGAGAGAGTGAACCTTTGCTTCAGTAATTAAGTTCCACACAATGAAATCTGTGGATGCAAAGCCAGTTGCATAAAGATTGCTTGTCAAATCAAGAGAAGAATTTTGATCATAGAAGAGAGACTGCACTGAAGTCAACTCTTTAACTTGTTTCATCCCTATGAACTCCAAAACTTTCTGGTCTTTGAGTTTGACATATTCCATGTGACATATGCATCCATCTGCTCCAGTCTGAACAACAGAAAATAGCAACATACTGTAAATTGTCGTGGTAAAATCTCCAAAACCAATTGCATCAGAACAAAGAATTAAAAGAAAGATGAATCGTAAGCTTAGTTATCAGGAAAAAAAGGAAGTTGAACAAGCCACCCACTCATTGTAAGTGATTTTGTAGCACTACAAGCTCACATCTAAAGAAATTGTAAGGAGCGAATGCACGGGGAATTATCCTAATGCTTGTAATTGTCACAATGCTCCTAAAGAACAAACAAATTCCATTGCTAACCTGATGTCCAAATGAGGTTCTCATTCTATTTTTCTTATTTCCACTGATACATAAATGAAAAAATAATGCCTAGATACCTCAAGAATAGAGAAATTATTAAGGGAAAAGAAGAGGTAGTACCGAGTGTATTTCTGTTTCACATGATTCCAATCTGGCTATTACAACACTTGTAACAGTTGATATACCGTGAGCTCCTTTGAAATAACAGGTTGGAATTATCTTTACTCCTGCTGTTGTAATTGGACTATCAAGTAATAGGTCCTTTGATAAAGGGAATAGAATAAGATTGCCACGTACATCACCACACACCACAATCTGCAAAAATAAGCACATTGAAAATTGAAGGCGGGAAAATTAACATCACCGTCCATGATGTGCGGAAAGACAACATGGGGTTTTTTATTTAATGAAAAAGCCAGTTATCCTTAAGATGAACGAAAATACATAGAGGACCATACAAAAAGGCCTGCCAGCACAAGGAAAACAAAAAAGAAAAGGAAAGAAACATAACAAACAGGCCCCAGCTGTTGGTGATTGGAAAAAATAAATAAAGAAATTGTATGAGGTATGTAAGCGTACTCAAATGGAGGCATTAAAATGTGCCTAGCCCCAAGCTTCCTCCCAGGCCTAGAAATACCCAAAAAGATTCTCAGGTTCTTTTCTAACCAATTATTCCATAAACAAGCAACAAAACTAGCTTGCCAAAATACATAACCAGTCTCTAAAAGAACAGAACCAAAACAACTTCCTCCTTCATTGCACATAAACTAGAATTTAAGAGCTGCGAAAATACCAAAAGTCTACAGAAAACGATAAAAGGGAAAACAGACCCATAAAAGATGGTTCAAGCCGTCTCAATTACATTTGCACGTAATGCACCACACCAATGGGGTCAAAGACCACAATTGAGGCTGTTTGAATAAAGTCTAATGCATTGATCATAAGGTCAATTCTAAAACATGACATCATCAATGGAAGTAATTCTGCAATTACATGAAATTTAGAAAAGGGAAAATGTACCTCTTCCTCAAATGACGCATCCAAACACATGATCCTCATGCCCAAGCATGATATATATTCTGCCATAAGAGACGCATTATAATTTTTGCCATTCTGAGAACCTGATACATGATCATATAACCTCCAGAGTTTCAATACGCCTCTAGGATCAGCAGTAAATATGTACCTACAAAATAAATAGAAAGAAATTATATCCAGAAAATGATATTTAAACCCCCCCCCCCCCCCCCCCTCTGCCGTTCTTGTCAAGGGTACAATGTTCTAAAATATTGCCACATTTTATAAAGAAATTGAGGAATGTTCTTCAGACTTCAAAAAAAAAAAAATTGTACAATTAAATTTCCTTTGAATGTTTCCTTCAGACCATCAATCAGTCTCATGAGGATCTCATGTCTGCGGAGCTTCAAATGAAATAATGGATTCAAGGTTCTGTAAAACATGAATCTTTGTCCAACCACAGCTTATATAAAGATCTCAGCTGGTGGTTCCATCATTATCAGAGTTGAAAAAAGGAAATGGTGTTAACCTGAATCCAAGTGACTTGCACCAAAAGGTTCCTAACAGCTGTCTCTCCATTTCAGCTGACCAGTTAAATGAGATGTCAGGTTTAGGGGCATTTGAATTGCGTAGAACTTTTACAACTGTCATTCTTCCTTGACCATCTCCAAGAGCAACCCAATCCTCATCTCCGCAGGAAACTTCAGACGGACTTGGGGCTAATAAATCCATGCAAACAATCGGAACCTCTTCGCTAACTTGCACAAGTTTGGTCCAAATTACATCCATGGTATCAGATAATGTGGCATGATACAGATAACCACGGTTGGTGGCAACATAGAGTGTAAGTTCAGACGAGAACTGTAAGCAGCGCACATACTCACTTTTACTGCAAATGAAAGTAAGATCATATAAAGGGAGTGGTTGCCACTCCCACCCTCAGAAAATAAAAGCGAGGAAATAAATTGAAATTCAATGATGAGTACATCTACAAGAAATCTTGAAGGAGCTCTCTGGAAAATGAACCTCACCTGTCCATACGTCCGTTATGATCAAATGAATTTGGAATACAACTAGTGAAAACCTCTGCACTTTCAGCAGGTTCATTGGAGGTCACAGATAAAGAAGTGTTTAGCCGATGCACTTTAATAGAAGAATCAAAGCCAGCAGTAATAAGAAGAGATGATATTGGATCATACAAACATCTCCATACGCCTCTGCCTCTGTAATAAATTAAAAAATAGAACATAAATATGTCATAGCAAGGATATCCAGATAAGTATATTATAGATGCATAATCAAGAGAAGCGAGTAATTAATATGTCGAGGATCATACACCTCCATACCCAAGCTAATACTTAAATAAATGGAAAACAAAAAAAAAAATGAACTTATGCCCTTGAATTTTGCAAGTTGAATCATTTAAACCGGAAACTAATAGCTTTATTAATTAAAACCTTAAACTTCAGTAAATAAATCAACTTAGATCCTCTACCAGCAATTCATAGTTATCTCACTTATTTACGATTAAAATCAACTCAAAATTACCTACATAAAATCTTCTCCCAAAATCCTACCAAAGTGGCATCATGAAATTCTTCCAAAATAAGTAGAGAAAAATAGAGGAAGAAGAGGAGATGAAAACCACTCATATTGATGAAATTCATTACCCATTACTATCCACTTAACTCGTGTATTTAAATAAGTGTTACGCACGTGTGAGAATTATGCACCAATGTTTTGAAACCAAATCCTAACCGAGAGTCTAAACTGATTCTCTTAGGATTTTAATATACAATCGGTAGCTTAGGATTTTAATCGACTCAACCTACAAAGTTTAGGATTACAAATTGATGGTCCTTCAAATTATAAATTCTCTTTCCAACAGCATCGAAGTACTTCACCACCCCCCACCCCCACCCCAAAAAAATAGAGAGAAAAGGAAGCAACAAAAATGGGAATCTGTTATTAGAGGAGAATCAAAATATATGTGTTTAGCAAGTATTGATAAAAAATTTGAGAATGGGCCAGCATAAAGTACACCAAAGCAAACTATATGAAACTCTAGTCAAAACAGAAAAGTTTTCACAGCTCACATATGCTCCTTTATCGTCTCCAGTTGTTTGCCATCTATTCCCCATGCACGACACGTACAATCCTCACCGGCTGTGATTATCAACTACAAGGATAACCCAAAAGAACAGTCAGTGCATGTACAAGAACAAACAAGGGAATACAACCAGGCTTCTAATTCATATAGCTACATAGAACTCAGACTAGACATAATATATAAAAATGATGCAAGGTTCAAATCAATTTTCAAACTTCTTGGAAAAATATAAAGTTGCGTATTATGTACCAAAAGATAGCAAAGATGAGCTATAGAATTTGGAACTAGGCAAATAGTTTTTGGGACGTGAAACTCTTAGCTAGAACATCAGAGAAAGAATAAACTTAGATGCAAGGGAGATGGAAGAGTTCAGATCTCTTTCAAAACTTTTGGAAGAGGTGCAGGTAACAGAAAGATGACAAAAAAATATCGAAAATACAAAGTTCAGAGCAGTTTTCAGTAAATTCCCTGACCCAGAATCTGCTGGTACTGATCTTGCTCTTGAAAAAGTTTCTCCTGATGCAATTTGGAAGGTTGGCAACCCAAAACAGGTGAAATTTTAATGGACCTTATGTTTTGGGGAGTTAACACCTTACATAGAGTTCATGGTGCATATTGTAACAGCGCAGCAGAGAGTCAAGATCACACTTTTTCACTTCAGCTTTAGTAGGAGATGCTGGAATCTAAAAGTTTAAATCCTACATAGAACCTTCCGCTCAACTACAAAGAAGAAATTGAACCGGCTGCCACGTGATCACAAATTCAAAAAAGAAAGGCAAAGATCATCTGGTTGAATACAGTGAAGGCAAACCTTTGGGGTATATGAAGAAAGAGATGAAACATTCTTCAATGACAAAGCATTAGAATAGCTAAATTTAATTGTTCTCTCGGGAATTCCTTAACTCCTTCCTTTTGTAACTATTCCCCACATGTAACTATTATGAATCGGAGGACATGTTTCTATAGCACAGTGAGTAGCATAGACTCTGTTGGATGACTATTTAGTTTTTAGTTTTTTTCAAAAAAAAACCTAAGCTTATAACCTCTACTTCCACCTATGAGTTCCTTTGTTTTGCTATTCTCAAACATAAGTTTTGGAAAAAAAAGAAAAAAAAAAGGTTAGTGTTTTCAAAAAAAAAAAAAAATTATTTTGCTTTTAATTTGGCTAAGAATTAAAATGTTACCTTAAGAAAGACGACAACCGTTGTCCAGGAATTGCGAGAAAACAAGCACAATTTTCAAAAACTAAAAACCAAATGGTTTGCAAACAAGACCTTAGCTTTCAGGTCTATATTTTGTTGCTTTTCCCTAAATCAATGAAAAGTATTATCTTCTTTCTAAAAAGATATACAGTTGGGATTGTTTTCAGCCCAAGGGTGAGGGTAAGATAGTAACTTGATAAACTTCGAGGTGTCAAGAAATTATGAGTAATTGAAAAAAGTACTGTTTCAAGTTTCCAGTAACAGACATGATAGCACATAAAACGCACATGACAGGAATCATAGACTATTGACAAGGCCACCCAAAATTCTAGCATGTGATGAGGCTCACCAAATCATAGATACAGCAGTCCCAAACTCTAGCATTATGGCCAAACAGCACAGTAACCTCCCCGGGGTTATCTGCATCACTCCCTTTTTCATTTAGCCTCCAGATGCGAGCACTGAAGTTAAACCAAAAATAAATTAAGATGAATTAGGATACAATTCATGAAGATCATAATTGGCAAAAATCAAGAAACAAATTCACCAATCACCTACGATCATCAGAAACAGACACCAGTTTGGATCCATCAGAGGACCAAGCAATGCGAAAGATTGAACCCTCGTGTCCAACAAGCCTACTTATATGAATTGCCTCATATTTTAAATGGTGAAATTGAATGTCATTACTCTTTTCATCATGATCTTTCTTAGTATCTTTTGAAGGAACCACTTCCCAAACAATTATCTGCAAAATGCGATAAATGCTAAAATGTTAGAATTTGAAATGCAACCAACAATGAAGGAATAATAGGAAATCAAAAGCCTTTTTAATAAATTTTTATCCGCCGAAAACTAGTCAAAGCAGTACCCTACAGCTTCAAAATCTATATGAAGAATTCAAAGGAAATAGGCAAAGGATTCTGAAATTAAAAATAGTATATGAAGAAGAATTTAAAAGGTAGCATTCATGAGTTCCAATACAAAGAAAGATTAGGCACCTCGTTAAAAATAGTACCAGATGCAACTCGAAGAGTTTCAATATCATCACCCCACAACCGCATCGAGTACAAGAGGCACCTCTCTAGTATACATAAACCCAAACAGAGTCAGAAGCAGAAGAGTTAAAAGGAACACAGTACCTCCGAATTAAGAGAAATAAAACAGCGGTACAGCATGAATCACGAATATATTTGAACATTCCCAATGCAATTCATCTCGATAAAAATAAAATAATAGCACGGAGCTCTAACCTGGTGATTCAACTTTAAGAATCATTCTAGATTCACAAGTATCCCAAACATGAACAGAGTTATCGCTGCATCCAATGGCAATATAACCGCAGCTATCACTACCTGTCGAGGAAGAAGAGTCACGGCTCTACTCCCGATCAAAATTTAAAGTTAATAGCAGTTAAGCCACCTCAATAAAGGATTCTGAACTAAAATGATACCTTCAAGAAGCAAGCATCCAAAACCCAATTATTGAACCTCGGCAAAGAACATAACGGAACCAGGTTCAGACAAACTTCACCGCTCATTTCAACGCTTATACGATATAGCTTGACTCTTTTTTCACCAAAAACAACGAGTACGAAATCAACCTTAGTAGAAGACGGTGTTTCACTGGAATTCAAAGAGATAGATGAAATCCCATGAACGCGAATCCCTTCAAATACCCGAAACGATTCTATCATCCTCCCAGATTCCAAGTTATACGTCAGTACCTCGGAACCCGACCCTGTGTTTTTCCATCAGTGGAATGGAGGTAAATCGCAGTTGCTTATGAACTCAATGAAGATTGCAAAAATGCAACACTCACACAAACAGAGAGAGTATGAAGTTACCTGCGAGGAGAATTGGGAGAGAGGAAATTTGAGGAGGTAAATGGAGGAAGCATAGAGCGGAGATTTCTCCAAGGTATTGTCCACTATGCAAATGCCACTTGGTCTGTTCTTCCTTCACCGCCATGGCAGCTACGTCTAGCTGCAGTTACTGTCAGAGATGGAGATTCAGGTAGAACTCGTCTCAGGTGAATCGGTCGGAAAGTTACGGCGATTTTCAGCCTGAAGGTTTGAGCTTGAAGGTATGCATGGGCCAAGAACAAGGAAACGTGGGGAAGAAGGGGAAACCTAAAAATTGTAAAAAGGGGAAAATGTTTTATCTTTTTACTCCATGGTTAAAGAGGTATTAGTGAAACTTTAAAAAACTAACCGCACCGGATCAGAGTCGTACCCTACACTTAGTCATGTCAATAGATTGGTAAATCCTCAAATATCGAACAAATAACTCTAAAACAAAAGGAAAATGAGTCAAAGCCTCTTCCAATGCAGTAAAAAATGACTAAGACTCCAAAGAAGTCGAGCCTCGATTAAGGGGAGGTGTTGGATGATGAAAGTCCCACATCGACTAATTTAGGAAATGATCATGGATTTATAAGTGAAGAATACTAACTTCATTGGGACGAGGCCTTTTGAGAAAGCATTTATTCGTGCCAACTAATTGATTATAATTGAATTCTTTAGTACAAAACATCTCCAAAGTTTTAATAAATAAACACAAAAACCACAACCATACTGTAACTAGTCACCAGACAAGTTTGTTTCACAAACTATCACAAAACCCTCAAACATCCCGAACTCAAAAGAATAAGATATAGACACACTAGTCACTCGGACAAGTTTGTTTCACAGACTATCACAAAACCCTCAAACATCTCGAACTCAAAAGAATAAGATATAGACACGTGTATTGTCACCAACATTCCTCGTCATGTCATATTACGCCCTCACTTTTACTTGAAAAAAAAAAGAATTTGAATGGATGAGTATTAAAAACACTTTGTAAGTAATGTTTTCATTAGGGGTTAGATATGCATACATGCGCAACAAAATATACGCCCTCACTTTTACTTGAAAAAAAAAAGAATTTGAATGGATGAGTATTAAAAACACTTTGTAAGTAATGTTTTCATTAGGGGTTAGATATGCATACATGCGCAACAAAATATATGGTATAATTGAGAGACATGAAATTATTAAAAATTGGATCACATGTCAACTTACTTTGATATAGGATCGTTGAGCTTGATCCACAACAAACCATGTAGACCCAGACATCAAGCATGCAAGCTAGTGATCATACACAAAAATTATAGATCAATCAATTACGATTCTAGAGGTACAATTAACTCGGTCAAATGGACAAACAATTGTCAATTCATATTTATAACTAATTTGAGCATACCGAACCAAATTGTTGGATCGATCAAATTGAACCAATATTGACACGACTTTACGTTCAATGCACAACTCCTCGTGATGCAACCACGAAGAAAGAGACTTGTCACGAACGCACGACCGCCCGATGAAACGAACATTACCAGACCGGATATTGTTTCTAAAGAGGTCACCTAAACATATAATTAAAATAATTATATTTAAAAGTATCAAATATCAACAAATGCGGGGATAGCTCAGTTGGGAGAGCGTCAGACTGAAGATCTGAAGGTCGCGTGTTCGATCCACGCTCACCGCAATTTTGTAATTTCTGATCTGTTTTGTATCTGCTGGTCATGGGCCGATATTTGGACCACGTGTAAGTCCTTTTGTGGGCCGTGCAATGTGAAAACGCCCCAATTATTATTATTTTTATTTTTATTATTATTGTTATTATATTTTTAATAAATATCAATTTATACCAAACTTTTATTTCTTTAATAATTACTTATTTTATTGTCATTATATTTTAAACAAATATCAAATTATAACTATGATGAAATGTTTACTATATTTTTAACAAATTACATATAAGTATTACCACATATTATATATAACGACATGTTTATTATATATACAAATAAAAGTTGAGGAAAACGACAAAAGTTTAAATTTCCCGACATTGATATTGAAGCCTGTTTGGTTCCCAACATACACTACATAAATAACACCACATACTTGAAGTAGCATTTACCTAGTTTTTTTCTAATTACTATTAATTAAAATATTGCATTTCCATTGGTTTATAAATATAGCACCTGCAACCTTTATATATATATATATTAGAGAGAGAGAGAGAGAGAGCTAAAATGATCTGACAAAAGCACGAGGAAACAATCTTGGCAGAAGTGAGTACTTTGTCTTCACAATCAGTGCATATATCCCATAACAGGGGACGTGAATCACTGCTAAACCAATGTACCTGTAGGGAAAATGTCACACTTATCAAATATATCTATGTTATAAAGGTATTTTCGTAATCTATTAGCTTAAGTTTTTGAGTTTAGAAGTAGCTTAACACGTTCAAGATATGTACATTATCTTTTTCGTCAAGAGCCGCCCTCTCGAACTTGTGCTAATTCTTTTAACCAAAAGTGAGGGGAATGTACTATCAAAAACAAATCATAGCTTTTAGAGTCCCACAACAGCTAATCAAGGGGTTGATCACAAGTTTATAAGAATGCATCTTCATTGGTATGAAGCCTTTTGGAGAAACCAAAAGCAAGGCCACGAGAGCTTATACTCAAAGTGAACAGTATCATACCATTTGGAGGTTCGTGGTTTCTAATATGGTATGAAAGTCATGCCCCTTAACTTAGCTATGTCAATAGAGTCCCCAAATGTCGAACAAAGAAGTTGTGAGCCTTGAAAATGTAGTTAAAAGTGACTCAAGTGTTGAACAAAAGGTGTACGTTATTCGAGTGCTCCAGAAAAGGAGTTGAACCTCGATTAAGGGGAGGTTGTTCGAAGGGTCCATAGGCCTCAGGGAGGCTCTATGAGGTAATTTGTTCGAGGGGAGGATTGTTGAGGATGGTTAGGAGAGGAGTCCTACATCGGCTAATTAAGGAGTTGACCATAAATTTATAAGTACGAAATACATCTCTATTGGTACGAGCCCTTTCAGGAAAATAAAAAGCAAAGTGATGAGAGCTTGGAAAGGGGTGGTTTCTAATACATGGGTGGTAGCAAAGTATGAATTCTATGCTGAAATTCCTACCCTGTAATTTATTCACTAGTGTGCATTATATATGTGTGTGTGTATATGTATGTATGATATCAAAACAAATCCTAACTTGTCAGCTCAAGTTTTCAAGTTTAGTGGCAATTTAACGAGAGCGTCACAGCTTACCAAAGAGGAGCCCAAGGTGTACTGAGCTCAAGGAAAGGATATGGCCACCTGAGGTAAGTTAACAGAACTCTTATTATTTTCTCTCTTTTGAAAGATACTAAGAGGAAAAATCAAGAAGACGAAGCAACTGCATACCAATTTACACAGCACATGTGCACGGTCCATTGGAAGGCGACATAGAGACCGCCGAAGGCCACAAAGTATGCAAAGCCACCCAAAGGAAATGACTGCAAAAGCGCAGCATCTCGGTTGAGCATGAACAAGAGATTATGATGAAGTTTTGTTCCTTCTTGAACGTGTGATACTTACAAGGCTATTGAGAGCAGTGTCTCCAAGAAGAAAAACAGCATTCAGAGCGTGTATGCTACCAATCAACTGCCAAGAACAAATACACAAATGGAATGGAGGTCAAGTATGCAGTGGAAACTAGAATGTTGCACTATATTAGTGTAAAATGAAGAGAGTTTTGAAGGATCAAACTGTTGTTCTATTAATCTCATTCAACATAAATGTAAGCTCAACAAAAAAGTATGCATTAGTTCAGCGATGTCAACGAAGAGAATGGTCTAAACAAATGCACATTTGAACTTAAGCCCATCGCTAGCAGATATTGTCCGCTTTGGCCCATTACGTATCGCTGTCAGCCTCACGGTTTTAAAACGCCTCTACAATGGAGAGGTTTCCACACCCTTATAAGAATAATTTGTTCCCCTCTCCAACTGATGGGAGATCTCACAATCCACCTCCCTTGGGGTTCAGTGTCCTCATGGCACACCGCCCGATGTTTGGTTCTAATACCATTTGCAACGGCCCAAACCCACCGCTAGCAGATATTGTCCATTTTGACTCGTATGTATTGCCGTCGGTCTCAAGGTTTTAAAACACGTCTACTAGGGAGAGGTTTCAACACCCTTATAAGGAATGTTTCGTTCTCCTCTCCATCCAACGTGGAATCTCACATACTACAGGCATAATCGAATTGACTAAGGAAAGTTAATACACACCAGGCTGACTTGGAAATTTTCACCAAGTAGAAATGGCACGAGAAGGCACCAAAACACTACGTCGGTTAATACAGAAGCGCCTGCTGCTGCCTGCAAATGCATAAAAAGGTCGTGCAAAAGCTCATAGAAAGAAGGAGAAAACGAGTGCAATGAGGCACGTATTTATATTGTCTCTTTTAAGAGAATGAGAAACAACTTTCATTAGTAATGAAATAATACAAAAGAAGAGCCAAGAAATCCCCACGGAACCGTCGATGAGCTTACAATTTGGCGTAAAGATCAAAAGAGGGAACTTAGAGAACTCTTTACAGAAAGAAGTTCAACTTGATAGAGTCCAATTTTTCTATCTTCATGAGCTATGATGTATCAACCAATCAATTTAGAATGAAGTATTATATATACACTCACAAAACAAAAGAGATATATTGAGGACAAACACAAACATATAACAACCCAAGCCCACCGCTAGCATATATTGTTCGCTTTAGCTCGTTACATATCGCCGTCAGCCTCACGTTTTAAAACGCATCTGTTAGGGAGAGCTTTCCACATCCTTATAAGGAATGTTTCGTTCCCCTCTTCAACCGACGTGGGATCTCACAATCCACCCCCCTTGGGGGTCCAACGTCCTCACTGGCACATCTCCCAATGTCTGACTCTAGTACCATTTGTAACAGCCCAAGCCCACCGTTAGCATATTTTGTCTATTTTAGCCCGTTACGCGTCGCTGTCAACCTCACGGTTTTAAAACGCGTCTATTAGGGAGAGGTTTCCACACCCTTATAAGGGATATTTCGTTCCCCTCTCCAACCAATGTGGGATCTCATAATCCACTCTCCTTGGGGGCCAGCGTTCTCGCTGGCACACCACTCAGTGTCTAACTCTGATACCATTTGTAATAACCCAAGCCCATCGCTAGCAAATATTGTTCATTTTAGCCCGTTACGCCGTCAACCCACGGTTTTAAAATGCGTCTATTAGGGAGAGGTTTCCACACCCTTATAAGGAACGTTTCGTTCTCCTCTCCTACCGACGTGGAATCTCACATAACATAACATATTGTGTTAAAAAATTTGAGGAAGTACAAAAGATCATAGTGGAGAGAAAGGATTTAGAATGAACCAGATATGTCATTTGCATCAGAGTTCCTAAATATCCTGCTTTCTCCTGAAACTCCTGTTCAACATATTTGTTTTGCACCTTGATGGTATCCACTTTAACCCTGTCTCCATTATTTTTCAAAGGTTTTTCCATGAGTTTAACATCCTCCTCATTTTTGGACTGGGTTTTCCTTGAAGGATACCAATATCCATATGCAGATACAATGGTTCCCAGCTGCAAAGTACACAAGAACAACAAGTTCATAAAATTTTGCAGCCAAAATAACCAATATCAAATGATTTGGAAGCACTCTACACAAAAATTTAGGCACTAAATTGAAAGTAAGCTATATAGACCAAATTCATAACAGACATACCGCAAAATAGATAGCTACTAATGCCATAGTCCACCTAGAAAAACCAGTTTCACAAAAGAAACAGAACATTAGACAACAACCAGGAGCTCTAGCAGCAAACTTAAGCAGGAAAGTGAACTTACTGAGTGTAGAAAAAGAAGACAAAGGGTCCATGTAAGGCCACAATCTCATACAGCAGTTGAACACAGCAAACAAAAGCAAAAGCCCTGTAAAGTAAAAGCCATAAAGGGCTAAGGTGCCTCCAGTGAGTAGCCCACAAATCACTGAGAAGCAAAGGCTCAGCCATTGATTTTCGGATAAATTTCACAGCAAAAACACAGGGAATGGCGATTATCAGACCACAAACAGGCACTTGCCATCGGATCCAATACCGCCATCCTTCTTGGACAGGCGATTCGAACATTTCTGAGACGAATCGAAGAGGAATCCGCCGACCCCTCGCGATGAAAATCCTTGAGGATTTTCGAAAGGGGTGTGGGAAATGGATGAAGGGTGTGTTTGATATCAATAAACGCAGGAAGTTGCAATTCGTATACCCAATCAGTAGATTCAGCAGCTCTGTGCAATTGTCGCTTCCGTAGTGGTTGACCTGATTGGATTCAATTAATATAATTTCTAATTGAATTTAATAAGTTAATAGTAATTTATTAAGATACTTCCAAAGTTTCACGATCGAGGTGTCATTAGCCTTATTCTTTTAGAATTTGACATAAACAAATGTTTGCACACTGACTCATCTCAATCATCGATCTCAAGTTCTTTTACTTCATTTAGAAAATCTTCTGTCCTACAACTAGTAGGAGGTGAGAACGACCCTTATTCCTCCGTCTAAACTTGAGCTAGGTCAGTCATAGGGGTTTTTTCAATCTAATCTAGAATCAAGACAAACAAGCTTTACCTTAACTATGTATAAGGTGTGTAAAGCCTCACTGTGGTGGTTGCACGTGACTAAGTCGAGAGGGATGTCCTTTAGTAAGCTTGGTGGTAGCTCAAGTCCATGGCTCTCTAATCTAGAAACTGTATCCAAGCTTTGTGGCTAGTTGGCACTCTTTGGACTTTTCAGACTTAGCCACCTGAAACATCTAAGTAACTAAAGGAAGGGAAATCAACCAAAACCAGCGGTGGGGAAAGATGAGAAAACTAGGCGGATTTATCAACAGCGAATTTCCCATACATCTCGAGACGCCTATCAAAAAGATACTCTGAAGACTCTAGGATCAAGGTATCATTAACCTGGTTTTTGGAATTCGACATCATGAAGTGTTTTCACGTTGTCTACTGACATCGACTCATCTTAATCTTGAAGGAAGAGATCGATGATCCCAAGTTCTTTTACTCCATTCATAAAGTTTTTTTCGTCAGGCGACTCGTAGAAGATGAGAAGGGCTTTTACCACTCCGTCCAAATTTGAGTTAATCTAGTCTAGAATCAAGATCAAACAAAGTTTTACCTTAACTATGTACAAGGTACGTGTGAAAGCTCGGACTGTGGTGGTGGATGCATGCATTCCCAACCATATGCCACTTTATGGCAACAATTGTGACTTAAAAACAATTTAAAAGTATATAAATTTTAGTGGGCAATTAAGGTCTAAAAATCCGCAGTAGCACAATTGATCAATTTCTTTGGGTGAAATTCCAGGTTCAAATCCTGGCTGCGGAAGTCTTTTTTAGTTTTTTTTTTCTATTTTTCTATTTTTTTTTTTTTTTTCTATTTTTCTATTTTTTTTTTTTTAATAGTAAAAGAAAAGCCCAAGTTTAATTATATGGACCAACTCTAACAATACAAACATTTTAAGTATAGAACAAACCATATAATTTTGAGTATAAATACAGTAATAAGAAAATGTAATGTTTTTAATTATAGTGTAAGATATTCCATTCTTAACCATTTTGACGGTATTCTAGAGAAAAAAATTCATTACATAATAATAATAATAATAATAATCATTACCCCCAAAAAACGCTTTAAAGTATATAAAATTTAGTTTGCATATCCCAACTAAAATCCGCAGTAGCTCAAATAGTAAATTTCAGTTGTGAAATCCAGGTTCGAATCCTGGCTGCGGAAGCTTTATTTTTTCTTTTTCCAATTTGGGCTTTTGGGCTCAAAACAAAAGCCCAAATTTAATTACCCTTGAATTTATGACTGTGAAACAGCATGGTTGATAAAAGAAAAAAATAAAATAAAATAAACTCCACAATTATCTTTCAATTACCTATGTTGAACAACATATAAAAATAAACTTTTGAGAAAAAATTACAATTGGAGTTCAAAATCCAATCAAACTGAAATATTTTAATTATAATCACGGATGGGCTTAGAACTTAAATATTTTAACAAAGTTATATGTTTTTAGTTGAGAGTGAATTAATTTGTCGTTTAATACACTAAAAAATACACATATTCAAAAATAGGAAATCATAACTTTGAAAATAACGGATAGAAGGAAAAATAAAGAAAAAAATTTGTAGTGATGGAAGACTTTATTCATCAAATTATAAAATTAGTCTATTTATTATAATCAGATAAACTTTATACTATTTTAGACTCTCATTGAAGTTTCTTTATTTTGTTTGGTTGTTGAAATAAATTAGGGTAAGAATTATAGAGTATTGAACCGTTTTAAATTTATTATTTTCAACTCAGAATATACTACCATTCGATAGAACTGTACATGAGACTTTTATCTTACAACTTTTCGTCAAAAGAAAAAAATAACGATTTAGGTATTAAAATTTATTATATTTATATTTTGGTTGATAAATATTAAAAAAAATAATGATATATTAAATTATTTTTAAGTTTGAAAGTATTAATAAAAAAAATTGAATATTTATTAAATTAAAAATAAAACTTAAGGGTATTTTTTTTTTCTTATATTTTAATTTATAATATAAGCCCAAATTGTTGTTTATATGAAACAAAAAGAAAAGGGGAAATGAAGACAAAAAAAAATAAAGACATGTATTATTAAAGGAATTCAAAAATTTGAGTTGGGTTAATTATAGGGTTATTTTCGGTCTAGTCTAGAATCAGTTTCGAAAAAAGTTTCACCTTAACTACATATAAGGTACCTGTAAAAGCCCGGACCTAGGTGGATGCATGCATTTCCAATCATATACCACTTGACAACAATTGTGACTTAAAAACAATTTAAAAATATATAAATTTTAGTTTGAATTGAGTTTTAAAATACCAGGTTTAAAGTTTTTTTTTTTTTTTTTTTATTATCATCTCAATTTCGTCTCGAAGAAATTTCTAATAAATTAAATTTAAAAGATTGAAAATAACTCATCTTGATGACCAAACAAAATAATAATAATAATAATAATTATTACATAAAATCTTAAAAAGACACCGTTTAATATAGTTTTTGAAATTAATAAATAGTTTTAGATAATTAATTAACTGTCTACAAATTGAGATCGACCTATTTAGGTCATGGTTTTTAGTATATATTTTTACTGAGATTTTTTAAATTATCAAAACTATTTTTTTTATTTATAAAAATTCTTAATAAATATAAAATAATATTTTATGAAACTGTTGTTCGTCCCTTACAAGTTCAACCATAATGGTTGTTCACCGGTTTCAGTCACTGATCCCTAGTCCTAGTGGTTGGTCAATGATCCATGGTTTTAGTTGGTAGCCATTAGTCATTGATCTTAGGCTTTGGTATCGATTTTCAATCCTATTTCATTAATAATCAAGATTGGCAACCAAAATCGTTGACCGAAGACCAGCTCTAACAACCAATCCAAAGTATAGAACAAACCATATAATTTTGAGTATAAATACAGTAATAAAAAAATGTTACGTTTTTAATTATATTTTAAGATGATTCCATTCTTAACCATTTTGATGGTATATATAATAAAGTTTTTCACATACCTAACAATTCGTCAAAAAAAAATTTCATTACAGAATAATAATAATCATAACAATAATCATTACACCCAAAATGTTGTTTAAAGTATATAAATATTAGTTTGCATAATATAACTAAAATCCGCAGTAGCTCCAATGGTAAATTTCAGTTGTGAAATCCAGGTTCGAATCCTGGCTGCGGAAGTATTATTTTTTCTTTTTCCAATTTGGGCTTTTGGGCTCAAAAGAAAAGCCCAAATGAAAAAAAGTTTAAGAACAAACCTTAGATAAATAAAAATATTTAGATTGGAATGGACTATTAATTTTTTAAAAATATTATTTTAATTACAATAAAATTATACAAATGTTTGTATGTATCTATTTAACTCCATAATATATTTTATTTTATATTTTATGGTTGAGTTAGATTGAGTCAATTATTTAATATATTTGACGGTTGAGTTAAGTTGAGTCAATTATTTAACAAGAGTTATTTGGGCTGAAAAAATTTACGATTGGAGTTGAGTCTAAAAAAAGTACTCCAACAAGATCCAATCAAACTGAAATATTTTAATTATAATCACCGAACCACCTTAGATCTTAAATATTTTAACAAGGTTATATGTTAATAGTTGAGTGTGAGTTAATTTGTCGTTTAATACACTAAAATAGACATAGGAATCATAATTTCGTGAATTACCAAATTTGTAGTGATGAAAACTTTATTGATCAAATTATTCAAAATTAGTCTATTTATTGTAATCAATTAAGAAAGATTCTCATGATCGAAAAAATATTGCTTTATTAGCTTTTTTATTTATATATATTAAGGTAAATTTTTTTTAGGGGAGAATTTAATTTTTATTTGGTCGAAAAAATAATTTAATCAAACTATTCAAATTACATTCAAGTTTCTTTATTTTATTTGGTCGTTGAAATAAATTAGGGTAAGAATTATACCGATATAAATGAGAGTATTTAAAAGATAACATATATATATATATATGAACGGTTTTAAATTTATTGTTTCCAACTCAAAACATACTACTACACGACAGAACTGTACATGAGATTTTTACTTTATATAATTTTTCGTAAAAAAAAATTGATTTGGGTATTAATTTATTTTATTTATAGTTTGGTTGATAAATATTTTTTTTAAAAAATGATATATTAAATTATTTTTAAGTTTGAAGGTATTAATAAAATTTTTGAATATTTATTAAATAAAAAACAAAACTTAAAGGGTATTTTTTTTTGTTATATTTGAATTTATAATATAAGCTCAAAATTGTTGATATGAAACAAAAAGAAAAGGGGGAAATGAAGACATAAATAAAGACATGTATTATTAAAGGAATCCAAAAAGGTGCCTTTTTTGCAAACATCATAAAATATATGCGCGTTTTGTTTGAATAAGAATAGTTATGGGGTCACAATTTTAATTAGCCTCAAAATTGGGGGTACCCAATCAATGCCGCACTTCACAGGAAAATCATTAATAAATAATAATAATAATAATAAAAAGTTGGATTGGGTCAAGTTATTATTAATTAAAAATTAGATTTATTCAAAACATCGGAAATTTCCTCTCTGTATTTTTCGAAATAAATAATTCAAATATCAAACCTAATTTGAATTTTATTTTCCCCCAAATTTCTAGGTTTGTTTTGAATAAATATTATAATATTTAGTGGTTGGTGTATTTACTGTATTATTATTTTATATTTATTGTGGTTATTTATTTATTTAAAAATATATTTTTGGTCGTTGAAATCTAAAAATAATAATTTAGAGTTAGAAAGAACGGTAACGGCTCCGTTTGACTTATTTCATTTGGATTGGATCTTGTTCGACAATTTCAAACCTTGTTCTACCATATTCGACCCATCTGAAGCTGTTTGTTATACTTTCAGAGACATTTGAGGTTAATATGATAACTGTTATGTCAATTTAAATTGTTTTTAACCAAAATTGAATTAATTAATATCATTAGATGAATTAAGTTGTTTATTATGCTTAATTTGGTGTTGTACACCCACGTAGGTTGAGTTGGACGTTGAAGGGCAGGTTCAAGTTAGTATTAGAAACAATTAGTAATTTGTTTAGATCAACCAAGTAAGTGACGTTACTATTAACTTTTACTATTATCTAGGTCAACCAAGTAATGTATTATTATTTTTAACTCTTTTAAAAAATCATCTTACTATTAATATATAGATAAAAACTGGGAGGTATATATTGATTTTTTTAATAAAAATATTAATAAAACTAAAATACTAACCATATATAAAAATATTAATATTTTTTTTTTAATTTATAAATATTTTTTAAAAAATACAAAGTTTATAGATATTTTCATGGAATAAATATATATTAATATTAAAGATATTTTAATATTTTTAAAACACCAGGGACATTTTTGGAAAAAAAATATAAATTTGGATGATATTTTCTATAATTTAATCTTATTATTATTATTAGTTTTAGAAAATAAAGAGTTAATTATAAACTAAGTATAGGGACCAGTCCCTAGTTTTAAAGTCTATACAAAGTGTCATGATTAAATTTAGACCTAAATTTAAAATTTTTTTAATGAAAATTTAATTTAAATATATTATGCAAAATTAAGAATAATATTAATAATTTGTAAAAATAATTTAAACAATAAAAAAAAGGAAGTAGGTCCAATAACAAAAGGTGAAAAGTAAGTTCCGTATGTCATTTATTAATTAATTAAAATAAAATAACAAAAAAAAAAAAAATTATAGCTATATTTTTTCAACCAATTTGGGAGTTTCAATTATTACACCCATCAAAACATTTGAACATGAATTATTTAATTAATTTAACCTATATCAATTTTCAACTTTTCTGTGAAATTACCCTTTTAGCCCTCATAATTTAAAAAAATTAAAAACTAATTTTTCTTTAATTACTATAAAACATTGATTTGGAAGTATAAAATCTTGGGGTATATAGGATCGGGTTAACTCGAAATTTTGGGTTAGTTAGGTTGGTGACCCGAATAATTGAAATAGAATTCATAACCTAATTCAATCTTTGGACTTAACCGGGTAGAAAGTTACGTGGTTTAGTCGATTGAGAGACGTTTTGAAAGGTTTAAAACAGTTTGTTGTTTGGGGTTGGAAGTTGAAAGTTGAGAGGAGGGTAGAGAGACCCAGCCATGGCCATTGGAAAAGAGTGAGGGGTAAAATGGTAATTTGGTACCTTTGGAAAAGAATGGAAAAGTGGGGACGGGGAGGTTTGAATGGTCAAAAAGGAAGAGACTGTGGAAAGAAGAGAAAAGTAAAAAAAAGAAGAATGGACATTAATTAATTAATTAATTAAATTAATTAACAAATATATATATTATTTTATATATAAATAAATAAAAATGAGAGCTTTGAATTCAGGTCTGTCGTTTCGTTGACTGTCAAAACAGCCAAAAAGCCGAAGGCAACACCAATATCCACCCAACTCACAGGCACCCATTTAACAAATACAAACAACCCCCCAAAAAAGCATTCTCATTCCTTCCCCTTTCTCTCTCTAAATCCCTTCTTTTATCTTTCCAATTTCTTCAAGGAAACCAGGAATTCCCCCATTTGCACACAGAACAATCCAAGTTTTTCTTCTTGTTCTATCGTCTTCTTCGTTTCTAAGACGATCCGCTTGCAGAAACCCGTTTTTTGGACTTGGGTTTTGTCTAAAATTTCTGATCGGTAAAGGGTTTCTTCTGTTTTCCCCTCTTCTTTAATGGGTTTCATTTTTTTCATCTTTTCTTTGTGAAATAGATCATGGGTTTTGCTTTCTTCTGTTTTTTTTTCCCCCTTCTTCATTAGGGTTTGTTTGATTTCTGCATGTTGTTCGTTTTCTCTGTTCTGAAGTTTGGGATTGCTTGAAAGTTTCGATTTCTGTGTTTGATTTTGCCTGAATCTCGTCGAAATCGAATCTGGGTGACTTTGGATTTAGATTTCTTTTTCTGTTTTACTTCTCGTGATCCGGCGGAGGCGATGGAATCGCCGCCAATGGCGGCGGATTTCCAGATTTCTGTCCTGGCCGGGGTTTAGCTAGGTTTTGCTTTTCTCTGGCTCGTTTTTCGGTTTTTAGGTTTTGATTAGCTGTAGAGCTTTAGGAAACGACATTAATGTTGGCTGATATGATGATGTATCCTTGTATGTTTATCCCCTTTTGATTGAAATTTCTCAACACAAGATGACCATTTTGCTGTCTAGGCTGTGGAACAACATGAACTTGTTGAATTTGCTCTCAAGAGGGTGTATTAATCTTATAATTTTCATGGGCTAGAGCTTTGTTCTGTTAAAATATCTGTATAATGTTAATCTTTTCTTCATCCCTTGACGCTTCTTGCTTTCCTTTTTAAGATGGACCCTCTGTTTTGTTGAACAAATTTCTTGGAATACTTTTGTACCTGTCCATGTTATTTGCTTCTTCTTACAGCTTTCCGACCGTTGCAGGTTACATCTATAGATAAGTGATTGTATTCCGAGATAAGTACGTTACGTTTGAAGGATATTTGCTGCATATACATCGAAGCCAATGACATCAGTAAGCGTAGTTCCTGATTCTGTGATAAGGGATCACGGTGGGAGTACAATTGGCGTTGACAGGTTGCCCGACGAGATGAACGATATGAGAATTAGGGATGATAAGGTACCCACATTTTGTATTTACTTTGATCCTTTCCATATAAGGTTGAACAATATTGTTTTTCTGATATATATATTTGGATTAAAACAGGAAATTGAAGCCACCGTTGTCGATGGAAATGGTACCGAAACAGGCCATATAATTGTAACAACGATTGGTGGAAAGAATGGCCAACCAAAACAGGTGAAGGCCGAGAAACTTATTCTTGAGACTAATGTAATTTAACTTCCTTTCTGATTCCTTTTCGTTTAATACTTGTTTTAGACCATCAGTTACATGGCCGAGCGTGCTGTAGGACACGGTTCTTTTGGAGTTGTATTTCAGGTATGAACAGTGGATGGCTTTTTGTCGTTTTTGTTTTTACGAATCAAGATATATTATAAATGTTACTTTGCAGGCAAAATGCTTGGAAACGGGTGAAACCGTTGCAATAAAAAAGGTTCTTCAGGACAAGAGGTACAAGAATAGGGAGTTGCAGACCATGCGTCTTCTAGATCACCCAAATGTCGTGTCGTTGAAGCACTGTTTCTTCTCAACGACTGAGAAGGATGAGCTTTATCTTAATCTTGTTCTTGAATATGTCCCCGAGACGGTTCATAGAGTTATCAAACATTATAACAAGATGAACCAAAGGATGCCGCTGATCTACGTGAAACTCTATTTTTACCAGGTTTTTGCCGAATAACGTTCTTCGTTTTTGTGATGAACTCGGCTAATGATTCTTTTTGAGAATAACTTTCTGTGCCTGCTTTAACATTCTTAATTTTCTTCCTTTTTCTTTCGATGCAGATTTGCAGATCTCTTGCATACATTCATAATAGTATTGGAGTATGCCACAGAGATATAAAGCCTCAAAACTTACTGGTTCGTGTTTGTTCTATCCCGAGCGTTGATTACATTTTGATGAATAAGTTGCTGATTCTTTTCACTCTCCTTTCGACAGGTTAATCCACACACCCACCAACTCAAGCTTTGTGACTTTGGCAGCGCAAAAGTCTTGGTTCGTTTCCTTTTTCGACAGGAATATACTCGATTTGTTTCGTGATCTGCCCGACATTGAGACTAATTTTGTTTACATCTTGGCAGGTTAGAGGCGAACCAAATATAGCTTACATCTGTTCTAGGTACTATCGAGCACCCGAACTTATATTTGGTGCGACAGAGTACACTACAGCCATCGACATCTGGTCAGCTGGTTGCGTTCTAGCTGAATTACTGCTTGGACAGGTTTGTCGAATTTCTCACATGACCATTGTATAACTATTGTTTCGAGAAACAATTTTAAGAAGTGTTCTGGCATTGTTTTCAGCCGTTATTTCCCGGTGAAAGCGGAGTCGATCAGCTTGTTGAGATAATCAAGGTATTACGAGCTCTGTTTGCGGTCGTTTCGGTTGTTTTGTGTCACACTTCAGTGGTTTACTGTTGATATCTCTCTTGCAGGTTCTAGGAACCCCAACTAGGGAGGAAATTAAGTGCATGAACCCTAATTACACAGAATTTAAATTCCCCCAAATTAAAGCTCATCCATGGCACAAGGTACTTGAAACTGTGTGTGTGTACATATATGTTACCTGTTCCCCCTGTTAAGCAATTTACCAATTTACCCTTGTATACGTCCTCGATTTCAGATATTCCACAAGAGAATGCCTCCAGAAGCCGTGGATCTCGTTTCGAGACTACTTCAGTACTCTCCGAACCTCCGAAGCACAGCGGTAAGTAAAAGAAAGATTCTAAAATGAATGTCAGTCATTTGGGTCTCTGATGAATAATCTGGTTCACATTTGTACAGTTGGAGGCTTTGATTCATCCATTCTTTGATGAACTCCGTGACCCGAACACTCGTCTTCCCAATGGACGTTTCCTTCCTCCATTGTTTAACTTCAAGGCTCACGGTAACGACCATGGAACTATTCAAGAATTACTCAATGATGACCGATCCATCTGCAGATATATATATGCCTAACTTCAATTTATTTCAATTTTGTTGCGAATCAGAATTAAAGGGAGTACCCCCGGAGATGCTCGTGAGGCTTATTCCAGAACACGCAAGGAAGCACTGCAATTTTCTCGGGTCGTAAGGTGGTCGGGTATTAAGACACATAAGGGTGTAGAAAGTAGTAGGTAGCATAAAATGAAAAATGGAAGGCGTATTATTTGTTATTTTGTTCCCCGTTTAATTTGTTCCGATGCCCATATTATTTTTTCATATGTATCACCGCGGTCGTGGTTGTGGTCGTGGTCGTGGTCGTTTTCCCTGTAGAAATCAGGTTGAGAAATGGTTGTGGTGGGTATGTTCTTAATACCTTGATGATGGATAGAACAACAACAACAACAGCAGCCCTTGATTTGTAGTTAACAAACAGATTGTAATTCCTTATTGCAAATGAACATAACCTTGGAATATGCTCACCACCAATTTTGCCACTACAATTACCACCATATCATCAACATTTCTTCACTTTTACTGTTCCTACTTGAATTTAATGCAAATTTCTTACTTATTTACTGTTTCTTCAACAACTTTTTAACTTTTTAGCTTAACTTATCCTGTTCCTGCCAACATGTTTACTGTGGTAAATTTCATTTTTTTAACGGGGAGGTTTCGTTTCTTCAAAAAAAAGAAAAAAATCGATGATTTTGCTAGCGTAAGGAAACGTCAAAATGGGGTTATGGATGGTGTAACAATTTAAGTCTCTACCTATCACATATTGTCACATTTGGACCTTTTCTTTCGGGCTTCTCCAACCGATCACTACTCCATTCGAGGCTCAAAGTCTTCATTGACACTTATTCCCTCTCCAATCGATGTGGGGATCTTAAAGCACCCGTAAAAAGGGGGGTTTCGAATAAAATAAAAAGAAACTAGGTATGGTGGGAGGCCAAAAGTGGTGGTGGTGTGGTGAGAGAGGCAGCCGACCTTGTCTTTGGTCCCCTATGCCATGACTTATGACACTTTCGGCTTTGCTTCTAACCTACTTACCCTAATTTCTTGTTGCTTTCTGCCTTCTAGACGTTTATTTACGAGCGTTTTAGCACAAATATTTTTAATTATAACCACTTTCGATGCTAGAAACGCTTTAGAATATTCTTTTATCTAATGCAAGTGACAAAATGCTTTTGGCATGCTAAAAGTATTTTCAAGCATGCTCGTAAAGTACACAAATATACTTTTCTTATTTAAGAGACAAAGGTCTAAAAGTTCTTGAAATTGATTCTATCAACTATATGGTACCATAAGTACTCGAGTTCTTAAAGACCCATTATTTTTGTTTAATATTATGTTTGGTTTAAATTTAAAAATACTTGATAATAAAGCGAAAAACCATTCAAAGAAGTAAATGCACCGTGCTTGTAGTTTAACTGGTTATATATTTATAAGTTTCTTTTTCCATCGGCTTTATCTTTACCAAATCTTAGTCGTGAATCTCTGTTTATACAAATAAACGTTTTTGTTGCACCATAATATCGTAAAATAGTTTAATTTATTTAGTGAATATTAGGCAAATAAATAAATAACTTTTATATATAAATGAGATCCTATAATTTTAGACTTTAGAAGCCGTTAATGTTGACCCAACCGACAACTTTTTCTTACAAAAAAACATATTAAAAACAAAAGAAGATTTTGTGAAGATTTGAGTTTATAGCACATTTTAAGGTTAGTTTTTATGTAATCCATGGAAATATATATATATATTCGACTTTTTTTTTTCTAAAATTAATTGATTTATTAGATATAAAATTAAATTTTTTATTTAATAAATTTAGAAATCACAAGTCCTAACACGTGAATTATTAAATTAAATAATTTTTATTATGTACATGTCATCCTTGCTCGATTATGTGTGTGTTTACCTATGTTTTCTTATGTATTTATATGTGAATCTTGAAAAATGTTTATAAAAGAAGAGCAACATCGTTGAAAGTTAGCTGCCTACCCAGTCCAAGTCCACCACTAGCACATGTTGTCTGCCTGTTATATGTTGTCTGCTTTAGTTTGTTATATGTTGTTTGCTTTGGCTTGTTTCGTATCGCTGTCAACCTCACAATTTTAAAATATAAGGAATGCTTCGTTCCTCTATGCACGGTTTTAAATCGCCTTAGGGGAGTGATTTCGCACAAGGAGTATAGCGTCTTCTCTCTCTCGGGAATGTGTGGGTGTTGCAGATCTGAGGACAAAGAAATCGTTTGGTGGTTGAGGGAGTGTGTGTCAAGGGACTTTTGAAGGGAGCGTGGGTGGTTCTGTTGCGAGATCTCTGGCCTCGTCAGAAATCTCGCGATTTTTAGGACGATACCTATTTTTTTTCTTTATTTTTAAAAAAACTAATTGCTCTTACGGATGGTTATACTCTGTATAATTATATCTTGTACACCTTAAATACTGTTATTCTAAGACATAACAACTTGTTTATGATTCAATCATAAATTAAGTCATTTTCAGGCTAGTGAGAGGGTTGTGCCCTAATGTTTAAATCACGAAATTAGAATTTAAAGGAATTACTCAGTTATTTACATTATACGAAAAGAATTGAATTTCGTATTGTGAGATCATCTTCCAAACTTCCTATTTAGTCAAGTTTCTGAAATCATAGTATTATTGAATCAAATATAAAAGTCACTCGAATCTATAGAAATCAAATGGCGAGCCCTCACAAGTAGAAATTCATAACTCTCCTTAAGGTTTTTTAAAACACATCGACTAGTAAAAGATTTCTACACACTTATGAGGAATGGTTCGTTCTGCTTTCCAATAGATGTGGGATCTCATAATCTACCTCTTTTCAGTGCCCAGCGTCCTCGCTGACACACACCACCTAGTGTCCATCCCTCTTCAAGGCCCAGTGTCCTTGCCGACACACCACTCGGTGTCTGGCTCTTATATCATTTGTATCAGCTCAAACCCAACTTTAGCATATATTGTCTTCTTTGGGTTTTCCTTTTCGGGTTTTCTCTCAAAGTTTTTGAAACACGTCTGTTATGAAGAGATTTCCAACTTACAAGGACCCGGACTCTCGATAGTTCTTAAAATCGAACAAAAGTTGAAATAAAAACAAAACTTAGTAATTGAAACCCTAATGGCCCTTAACTGAAACCAACGGGTGGCATTAAAGAAAAGAGGAGCCAATGGCATGGACTCAAAGTGGTGGGACAAAGACTGAAAAAACAGGGAAAGCAAGATAAGGTCGGCTCGGCATGCAGCAGCTTATAAAACCCAACCAACCAACCAACCAACCAACCAACCAAACAACCAACCCACCTTCACTCTATTATTTTATGGCTCAACAAAAGAGCACCCACTGAATGGCCATTAGGCCGCAATGGCAGCTCTGAAACCCACATAATGCTCCCTCCATTAACCCTCTTTTACTTAAAAAAATATTCTTCTCTTCTTTTGCCTTAGAATCTTTTGCTTTCTTTCATCATCTCCAAACTCCACACTAAAACCTATGGCTCAATTCAAATGGTCGGTCCCCTAGGAGTGTTCGTTCGTATCAATAGAGATGTATTCCTTACTTAGAAATCTATTTATTATTCCCTTAAAATTACCAGTTGTGAGACACCCTCCCAACCATTCTCAACGATCCTCGTTTCGAACAACAAATTATTCTTTTTGCTCAATTTATTTGTTTTGACATATTTCGATCATGGCCGGACATGATTGCCCTTCTCCTTCTAATATATAATCATCATTCTCCATGTCCATTTTATCCAAAATTTCAGTTTCCAAAATGAACTCTTCTTTTTGTTCCTTTGCTTTGTGTATTACACTCATAATCTTCTTCTTTCCTGTTCATGGACGATGGCATAACCATGCAAAGAACCACAAACATTCTCACCATCATCACCATTTCACCATTTCACAACCTCCTTCTCCTTCTCCTTCCTCTTCCCCCGAACCCGCGAATCCTCCCGACGACAACGACGGAGGGTCATCTTTCAACGCCACCGGCTTTTTCGACGTACGTCATTATGGCGCCATTGGAGATGGCACTACAGACGACACGGAGGCCTTCAAGATAGCATGGGACACAGCCTGTCAAAGCGACAACGACGACTATACAGTTATTCTTGTTCCATATGGCTTCTCGTTTATGATCCAATCGACAATTTTCACCGGGCCGTGCAAACATGGCGTCGTGTTTCAAGTTGATGGCACTCTCATAGCTCCAGACGGGCCCGACGCTTGGCCGAGGAGTTACAGTGCTCATCAATGGCTGGTTTTTTATCGAGTTAATAACATGTCGCTTCGAGGAAACGGTGTTATTGACGGGCGAGGACAAAAATGGTGGGATCTTCCCTGCAAACCCCACAGAGTAAGAGACATGACATTGATACTATGATGTTTTTTGAACATAACTATGAGCTTCTAATTATATTCCAATTTTCAGGGAGGAAAGGGAAGAACAAAGGCAGGCCCTTGTGATAGTCCAATTGTAAGTTAATTCAAGTCCAATTCTACAAAATGTTGTTGTTTATGAGCTTAGAATATGAACAATTGAAAGGGTTTTTGCAGGCCATAAGATTCTTCATGAGCACAAACTTGACCGTTGAAGGGCTTAGAATCAAAGACAGCCCACAATTCCACTTCAGGTTCGACAATTGTAGAGATGTTTATATTGATTCTCTTAACATAACAGCTCCTGCTTTGAGTCCAAACACTGATGGAATTCACATTGAGAATACAAATGGGGTTCAGATACTCAATTCAGTTGTTGCCAATGGTTAGTTGTGATCAAGAACATTGTTTTTTTATCATTTTCTTTGCTTTTTTTCCACGAAAATTGTAAATTTGGGTTGAATTTTTTCTTACCCAGGTGATGATTGTGTTTCAATTGGTTCGGGTTCTTATAATGTTGTTATACGAAATATTACGTGTGGACCAGGTCATGGAATTAGGTAACATCGAAAGCTTATTATAATTCCGTCCTCTATTCATTACTAGAAATAATGGATACGATAGCATACAAAAAATGTTATTGTAGACTTTTTATAGCGTTTTATTTGTATGTCGTGACAACCTATGTTATTAAAAGTCTGAGACTTTTTATGTGAAGACCTCACATTGGTTGGAGAAGAGAACGAAACATTTCTTATAAGGGCGTAGAAACCTTTCACCACGCGTTTTAAAAACCTTGAGGGAAAGCCCGGAAGGGAAAGCTCAAATAGGACAATATTTACTAGTGATGGGTTTGGTCGGTTACAAATGATATCAAAGCTAGACACCGAGTGGTGTGCTAGCGAGGATGCTGGCCCCTAAGGTGGGTGAGATTGTGGGTGTGTAAATCTCTCCCTAACATACGCGTTTTAAAACCTTTAGGAGAAGTTCACAAAAGAAAGTCTGAAGAGGACAATATCTGCTAGCGAGTTTGGGTTGTTACATTTTGTTTTTATAGTTATAATAGATGCTATGATAGCGTATAAAACTACTTGTTCATACGCTCAACGTCCATTGATCTTTTCCATCTCCAGCATTGGCAGCCTAGGCAATCACAACTCCCGAGCATGTGTGTCAAACATAACAGTTCGAGACTCAATAATCAAGGTCTCAGACAACGGTGTTCGGATCAAGACATGGCAAGGTGGGTTTGGATCCGTAAGAGGAGTAAGTTTCAATAACATTCATATGGACAACGTTAGGAACCCGATCATCATAGACCAATTCTATTGCCTCAACAAAGGGTGTCTCAATCAAACCTCAGCCGTGGTTGTATCAGACATAAGCTATATTGACATCAAAGGAAGTTATGATATTAGAAACCCACCAATGCACTTTGGGTGCAGTGATTCTATGCCTTGTGTGAACCTAACACTTGCAAATATCGAGCTTTTTCCTTCAGAAGGTGACATCTTTATGGACCCATTTTGTTGGAATGCGTATGGGGACTTGCAAACCCTAACAATCCCTCCACTTGGGTGCTTGCTTGAAGCCTCCTCGAGGTCTATCTTGGAGACTCAAAGGGATTATTGCTAACCCATTTGATAGAGCTACTTTGTAACATATGTAGACATGTCTAAGGAGATGTGTTTTTTTAAGAATATCTTCTTCAAAATTAATCAATTATAAATAATATATTACATCTTTGTCCCTCCAAACGTGTTGTCAATGGCTGCATGACAGGTATCGCAGTCTTGCTTGTCCAAGACATGTTGTCCATGGTTGATGCCCGTTCCAAACCCCTTTTACATGCTTTCATCCTAGATAGGTTTTTACCCTTTCATATTGAATCAGTACGGGGTGTATGACCGTTCATTAAAATCGTGCCTACACTTGCAAGTGCTAAAATCTCCCAAAATGTACTACAAGGGGATATGACTAATTGTCAACTTCTCCCTACCCGTATAGTTATATACTGTTAAGCCGTTGTTGTTGCCTTTGCTTGCATGCTATATAACACTGTTTTCAATCTCTCACTGAATCTTGCTTTCAAACTTTTCTTCGAAAATCTCTTTACTCCGGCTCTACATTCTTCTTAAATTTGGGCAAGAGGCTTTTATATTATATATATATATTGAAATTTAAAACTAATCCAAAGATTTAAAACCGTTTTTATTTATTGGTTTTACTCCAATAAGGTAGCTTTCTCGTGCAGAGATGTACATTTAATTCGTAAGTCTCAGCTCTAAATGAGATAGGAAATTTATGTTTAAATTCGAGGAATGAAAAAGTAAGTCACGATGGAAATGACTTCCCTCGTCCTGAGTTGACCGACCAACGAGAAAATAAAATAAACAAAAAAGAAAGAGTAAAAATTTATTCAAATTGTATGTGAATGAACAATTTCTAGGTCTAATTATTTTTCTAAAAACTTATTAAATATTATATTATATAAGTATCGTCCAATTTTAATATTTACTATAGAGCTTTTTAAACCATTAGGAACTAAATTAAAAATTATATACCAAAATATTGACTAATATTTCACAGTATATTATGTGTTAATATTATAATTATTTAAAGTTTTATTTAATTGTGATTAGGTATTAAGTTAAAACATATTGGGACTTAATTAATATTTCATTGATCGAGTCTTAACCATTTTTTAATTAATTATCTATCACATGAATCATAAACAATATTAAATGCGTCTTTTTTCCTCCCTTTTTCATACTAAATGTAGTCCGAACATTGAATTTTTTATATACTCGTATCAATCTCTGAAATTAAAAATTTTCAATAAATATTAAAATTTACCTTTGTTTTTTTATTTTAAGCCCCGTCAATTTCAACCTATGTTTTATATAACTCATTCAACAACGAATATTAGAATATCTTCATTTACAAGATTCAACAACGAATATTAGAATATCTTCATTGAATTTTTCACATTATTTGGCAACAATTGGTTAATACATTGATTTTATTTTTCGGTTTTTTTTTTTAATTCATTCAATAATTCATTCAATTGAATATGAGAATATCTTTCTTTAAAAGATCCTTCCAACAAACAAAATCTATAAATAAATAAATAAATAAATAAATAAATAAATAAATAAATAAATAAATATGTCAGTGAAATTAAAAGTTAAAAATATTACAAAATTTCATGTAATAATGTAATAATGTCATAATATTTAAAATTATAGAAATAAATTGTTATTTAAAAAATGGCGTATAAATGACCTGAGAAGCGGTTCGGGTCATTCCGGAAGCATCCAGGAAAGTGGAGGTGGTTAGGAATCGAGAAAATTTCCCCCAACGTACCGAAATTCCAAGTCGTTTTTTCTTTCGGTTAATTTTGTATAAAATTGGTGTGAATTTGCAGAACTCAATCGGAGCGAATGGAGATTTCAGGGAAGAGGAAGAGGAAGAGGAAGGAGAGTGATCGCATTGACAGCGACGACACGGAAATCGAAAAGTTCAGCGAGATCGTCGACAATTTTCGTGCTCCGTACAACTGGTTTAGGGCTAAAATCACCGGTTCTGATTCTCTAACAAATGGCCACGATCTGAACAAGAATCACAAGATTGTTCATCACGATTCGAACCGAGGCGTGGATGGTGTTTGGATGCCCTGTTTTCTTGCCGAAGATTTCGAGGAAGAGGAGGTCATTAAGTCCTGGAAAGCCAGAGCACTGCCGAGGTACCAGACGGCGGATCCAGCGGCGGCGGCGGCGGCGGCGGCATTCGAAGCGATCGATGGTGGAGGGGAGGCGAAGAAGAAGGATGATCACAAAGAGTTAGACCTTCGCCTTTCTCTTTAAATTTTAAACTAATAATAATTATTGCCATTTTCTACTTGTTTCATTATTTCATTTTCTTAAGTGATCCAGAGATATTAAAAAAATTAAAATTAAATCTCTTAACATTTTCTTCCTTTAGAATCCATAAGATTCTATTTAGTTTAATTTATTAAATTTGAAATTGAATTTTTTTTATTTTTTTAATTGCACTTTTTAAAGTCCTAGGATATATATGAGTATCTGCAATATTAAATATGGAAAATGTATAAATATATATAATATTTAAAGATTTATAAACTAAATTTATAATTTAATTAAAAAGAAGTGTTGAATATTAGTAAAAGGTAATGGGATATATATATATATATATTTATTTATTTATTTTTCTATGGCTTGTGGTCGTTGTGGCTATGGAATGAAATTTCCACTTTATTCTCACGAAACGGCAGCGTTTTACCTCACATGAAGACCACAGCGTCAGAAACAGCCACACTGTGACGTCCTACTCTCTACGTACGCAGAAAATTAATTGTTTTTTTTTTTTTTTTTTTTTTTTACTTCAAACCTTCGACCTATTTGTTATTATTTTTGGCGCTACTCTATATTTTTTTTAATATTTAAAAAATTTATGAGTTTATAAAATTAAATTGAATTTTGTGTTTAATAAAAATTTAATTTTTTTTAAATTCTATATAAGTTTATAAATTCTAAAAAACGTTAAATAAAAAAAAAAGTATATAGGCTAAATTAATAAAAATATCTTTAAATTGTGGATTTTGTCTAAATTAAATATTTATAAAAAAGTTTCAATAATACTTTAAATTTTCGAAAAGTCTAAAAAAAAATACCTTTACAATTAGTTTTTTTTACGGAGACCATTAATTCTTTATTTAAAAAATACTCTAAATTTTAAAAAAATTTATTAATATTTTTCCACGGAAAAAAAATCTTACTTTTTTATTTTTATGTTTGAAAAAATACTTATGTTTTTTTTTATCGTCAAGGAAGAACATTATCTTCTCATAAATTATTAATATTTTTGAAATGTTGGTAAGTTATTTTTAAAGTTTTTGAAAAAAAAGTTAAAATGTTTAAAAGTCTTTTAAATTTTTTTTAAGAATATTAATAAAATTTATAAATGAATTCTTTTAAAAGTTAAAAGGGATGTTTTTGAAATAAAGTATTCCATCCAAACAAACTTTACCATTTTGAAAATTTTTAGATTTATTTTTTAAGTTCAAAGTATTATTAAAACTTTTAAAAATTTAGACATATTTTTTTTAAGACAAAATCCATTTAAGAATATTTTTATTATGATATGAATCGAAAAGATACTTTTTAAAAATGAAATATTTTTTAAATCTTTATAATATTTGCATTAATTACCAAATATTGGTTAATTATGATGAGTAAAGAATGTGTAGAGATAT